>NW_006773125.1:579882-583510 GCF_000442215.2 Lipotes vexillifer | reverse complement strand
GGAAAGAGAGAGGGAGAGAGAAGAGAGAAAGAGAGAAAGGAAGGAAAGTCATGAAGCTGTCCAAATATCCTCTCCTCAAAAGTTCTCGGGCTTCCCTGGTGGCGCAGTGGTTGAGAGTCCACCTGCCGATGCAGGGGACACGGGTTCGTGTCACGGTCCGGGAAGATCCCACATGCTGTGGAGCGGCTGGGCCCGTGAGCCATGGCCGCTGAGCCTGCGCATCCGGAGCCTGTGCTCCGCAACGGGAGAAGCCACAACAGTGAGAGGCCCGCATACCACCAAAAAAAAAAAAAAGAAAAAAAAGAAAAGTTCTGATACTTGGAGTTGAAAAGTAAGTTTCCGTTAAAATATATTTCAATAGCTGCTTTAAGCTATGATTTGTTGGTTATAAATAATGCAGCCAGTCTTTATTGGTGACTGTTTTGAGCCATTTTTTGCTGTTATGGGTGGACCATTGTACTCAAGCTCCATCCAAGGAAACGCTGCAGTAAAAGAAAAAAACATTGCATTCATATTCCTTTAATTTATTTTTTTTAAAGAAGGTGTTGGGGAGTTTATTAATTAATTAATTTATTTTTGCTGTGTTGGGTCTTCGTTTCTGTGCGAGGGCTTTCTCTAATTGTGGCAAGCAAGGGCCACTCTTCATAGTGGTGCGTGGGCCTCTCACTATCATGGCCTCTCTTGTGGCGGGGCACAGGCTCCAGATGCGCAGGCTCAGTAGTTGTGGCTCACGGGCCTAGTTGTTCCGCGGCATGAGGGATCCTCCCAGACCAGGGCTCGAACCCGTGTCCCCTGCATTAGCAGGCAGATTCTCAACCACTGCGCCACCAGGGAAGCCCATATTCCTTTAATTTTTTTTATTATATTTCATAAATACTTAAAATCAGGAGTGTGCTCTAATTATCTCTTTCCTACCACCCATCACCCTCATAGTGCTTTCTAATGTGGCTGCCACATCATGGTAATTTACAACTGGATGAATGTATCAAGAGTACAGTGTTCCAATAGCAACATACTTAAAGTGTCTAAAAGGATGGTCTTCACCTGATCAAAATTATAAAGACTCCTTTCTACTGATCCTGATATCTTCTCAAGGTGAGTTTGTTAATGCTGACAGTACAGTTTGTGCAGGTGAAGGAAAGGAGTTGAGTTTGTATTGATAATTACTGGGTATAGATTGGAGAAAGATTTGTGAGTGAGGCATAAGGAAGGCATTGAGTTTCTTCAAGAAGAATTTATACATTATCCTCCCCGCATTGGGAGATACACAAAAAGAAAATGGGAGCTCAACCAACTTGAATGTTTAATGAATACTAGCTGGATATCTGTAGGAGTCATTACTCATTATTTTTCTTTTTAATATGAATTTCTTTTTAAATTGTCATGCAGAGACTGCTTTATTTATTCCTTCTTTGATTCTCTCCCTTCTTTATATAAGTCCAAGTTTCTGACCTATCTCAGCATATTTCTTGCGCATTGGAGTTGCAACTATTAGGCACCCACTTATTAAACTTATATTTAGCTACATCTTCTGTCTATTTTACACATCTCTCTGAGAGGGCTGTGTGCATGGTAGTTAGTAGTGTATGCTGTAAATCACATCTAGTGGGATTCTTCTTGAATACAAAGAATTTTGACTCTTTTTCTTATTAATTTTATGACTTGGGTGAGTTCACCCTTGGGTGTCCCAGTTTCCTTATCTGTAAAAATGGGAATAATAATAGTTTATCACACAGGTCTCTTGTGAAAATTAGGGCATTGTACAATTAAAACAGTGCTGGCCACTTCTTAAGCCCTGTGTTGCCTAAACAGTGTCTCAAGAAAAGTGTTCTTTATGAGTTGTCTTTCTGACATCAAATGTAGCCATTGTAGCCTTGATTTCAAAATGGGGGTCATCTAGTTTAGGAGTATTTTAGCTAATACAGGTATTTACCTTATTCTGTGAGAACAAGAAAAAAGCATATTTACTCACAATGAGTTGCACTGGTAAGGAAATAATTTTCTTATATTGATGCTCCTATAGTAGTTATTGTAATATCAATATAACAATTCCATTTAAATGTATGTTGATTAGTTCTGACTCATTAGGAACCAATTAGCACATATGTATTAGTAAAAAATACAAGATATCATTATGTAAAAAATGTTCATGTAGTAGATGAATAATTTCATAGTACATATGCTATATGCATAACAGACAAAAAGCAGGAATCCTTAAGAGAAAAAAAGTCGGGAGAACCACTGGGCTATATTTTGTAAGTAAGTAGCAGAAGTTTTTAGAGAGGAGATTTTTAGCTTTCTACCACTTTATCCCCCAGGTTATATGCCTAATATATGCTCAGAAACCCCTGAAAATTAGCCCAGTTTTATTGTTCTTTATAAAGATTTATACTTGGCTTGGGGTACAAAAGAATTCTACTAGCACGTAAACCAAAAAAAGTCTTTTTAGGACTCATTTCAATAATATATTCTATGCATTTTACAGTAGTTAAACATAGCCATAATCATAATCCATGGATTGGTAAGATCACCAATTTTTCAGTTGTATAGGAACTGTACCTTTGCTTACTATCATGGTAATGCTAATATGTCATATTTATAGAGTCCTCTATCTGAGAAGCTCAAAATATTTTATGAATATTATACCAATTAATCCTATATATCAAGCATTACTATTCCCAGGGTACAGATAAAGACCCAACTGCGAGGCTGCTCTGCAAGCAAAAGTGTTTGATGTCTTGGGAGAGAGAAATGTGTATCATACCCAACACTTTTCTCCTAAGAATGCCTTGGAGACTGAATTTTTGGAGGACTGCAGAAAAGGCATAGGTCAACAGTAATTTTTAAAAGTTCTTGGAGCTAAGTTAGTCTTAACTTAAAAATCTGGAGCAACATCCATGAATTTGTTAGCTATTCGTTCTTGCTATTCTGAATTAGCAACAGGCTAGAGACACCAATGCATTTTTCAGTAATGTTGCTTTATTAAATGGGGGCATTTTTCTTAGAGATCTTGCTGCTTCAACTTCAAGGAATGGGCACAACTATCTTCCTTTGTCCTTTGGATGGGAATTGAATGAATTGTTGGGACACAGCTCACTGTGTTGACCTCTTTGTTTTCATCTGTGTTTAGCCTTTCACCTGACCTCTGATCTCCAGTTGAGTTTGGTTCCATCAATTTTTCTGGTTTAGTAAATTTTGGCCTTTCATTGAATTTTCTATCTGTGGTCTTTTTCTTGACCTTTGCTCTTATATATTTTATATCTTCATAGATAAATAAAGCTAAGAAGATGATACTCTTCCTCCAAAAAGTCATTGAACGAATGATAGAAAGAAATGCGAGTTGCAGAGAAAAGACAGTGTCAAGGACAAGCTTCTAATACTTTACAGACAGCTGGAATAGACTAACTCTTTCAATTCTGTCAAAAGGTATAAAAACTTGAAGGGGCTTCCCTGGTGGCGCAGTGATTGAGAGTTCGCCTGCCGATGCAGGGGACGTGGGTTTGTGGCCCGGTCCGGGAAGATCCCACATGCCATGGAGCGGCTAGACCCGTGAGCCATGGCTGCTGAGCCTGTGCGTCCGGAGCCTGTGCTCCTCAATGGGAGAGGCCGCAACAGTGAGAGGCCCGCG
>NW_006773125.1:531798-579759 GCF_000442215.2 Lipotes vexillifer | reverse complement strand
GAAAGAAAAAAAAAAAAAAAAAAAAAAAAGGTATAAAAACTTGAAAGCAGTCCTTTCTGTAGAATTAAAGTTCTGATGAAAACTCTACTTAGTATCAGTGTCCAGTGCTAATGGTTACAAATAAATTGCCAAAGCTATGGGAAGATCAGTCTAGGAAAACTTTTTGTTTAAAATTGTTAAGTCTAAGTTCTTTAATACTATTCTCATTTGAGAATGACCTTGTATATTTTAGTTCTTGTTAAGTTCCCTCAATGATTTTTTTTCAGAATTAACTAATTTAACACCATTAAATGAAATGAATGCTATTTCTTTTATTGTGACTGAATGCTATTGAATTTAAAAAATCTTAAAAATAGCTCATAGGTCCTCAATATTACTTAAGAAGATCATGTATTATTTTCCAGACTCTTCTTGGGGTTTTGATCTTAACTTATTCACTGACTATCTTTAGTTCTGCACCTACCTCTACTTGAATTATTTCTCTCTTACGGTGCTTTCTTAGGTACTTGATCTAGTTATACCATATGATTCAGGATTTAGGATTTTACCCATATGCTGTTAGTCACAGAGCTTTCATTCTCTTCCTACTTTGACTTCATGCCTCCATCTTTGTACAGATGGAATTCATGGGTACTGCTGTCAGTATAGGAGGTGAGTGAGCACTACTATCTCTGTATGTCTAGGAACCCCCTAGAGGTCACTTAGAAACAACCAAAGGAAGGTTTCTTATCCAAGCTACTACCTGAACTCAGAAGTCTCAAGATTATCAGAGTTCAAACCTTAAACAGTAAACAAGATAGAAGCAAAAATGTGACCAGAGATAGGCTATCTGTAACTCAGGTTGAGGAATCAGGCCTGTAATCAGCTAGAAGTGAAAGAGAGGAATTATTAGCTCTTTAATTCAGAGCCCTGTATCCACATTGGATTAAGGTTTTTTCTATCTTTAGCCTAGGATTTATGTGGGAACAATGGGCTCATCAGTTGAGAATGTGGGATAAGAATGGAGACATGGAATTAGATGAGATGACATTTTTATTACGAAATGACTTCTTCATTACTATTGGTGAGTAAATAGACCATGGCTGAGAATGATTAAGGACTATTTAATCGGTGGTGTCCTTTGCATACAGGGATCACATCATTTTTCATATAGTCAACTCCTTATAAGTGTTACTTAAATTAATGTCAAAGGAGAGGAAATGGAATCCACAGGGAGCTCTGTGGTTAAAATTTGGTCCTTGCAAAAAGGACATATTAATAATAACAATAATAGCTACCATCTATTGAGTAGCTACTATGTGCAGGGATTATGTTACCTAGTTGCATATAAAACTTAATTTAATCCTTTTAGCAACCTTGCAATATCAGTAATATTATTATCTGTATTTTATAGATGGGGAAATTGGGAAAGCATTTGTGACTTTCAATAGGTCATATGACTTGTAAGTAGTGCCAAAGTCCCTGCTCTTTCCGCTAACCTAGGCAATGGCCCTTATCTACCTAAGTCCTAAGAAATTGTTCATTGATTTATTTATTTTTTTAAAAAGCATTTATTGAGCACCCACTACATGTCAGATACTGTGCTATATTTCTGGTTGCAAAACAATGAGTAATGCACTGTTAGAACAATTGGGAACAGATAATTTTAATGAGAGAAACTGACAAGTAAACAGGAGATTAGAGTTCATCATGATAAGGGTTGTTATATACTTGGTGTTAGGGGCACAACCATAATGATTTTTTTAAAAGGCATTATGCATGTACATACAAAACTGTATACAAATATATATTCTGGGTATTTAGTGAAAATAACCTATGAAAGTTTCAAATTTTACCATGTATTTTCACTTTTAACTGGGATATTAATTGGACATAGTGAGTTTAATGGAATATCATTATGTTTTGAAAAAAAATCATCCAATTCTCACAGCCAATTAGAATATTTCATTGCCTACTGATCTATCACTTGCTCACAAAGACTAGTTTTAGTTTGGATCTGGATAGTATATGACAATCCTAGATATTCATCAATTAATGCTAGATAGTTCCCTTCTTAATCTTCTATGTCTTAGTTCATCAAAACCTTACCTTTAGTTCTATTCATTGTCATTACCTTCTTTTTCTAAACAATTTTATCCACACCTACACTAATGTCTCCCAAATCCACAGACATATTTCTAACTGGTGATTGACCCATTTTTTCCTCTATATATTTTACTTACCAATGGAATTCACTTACTTTCCCCATAAATTCTTTTTTCTGTAGTCATAAAAATAATTGATATCACCATCAACAGCTAAATCCTTATCCAGAAAGCACTCTCCTTACCATTACACTGACATTACTTTATTTCATCTAATTATAAGATCCTAGTGATTATAACATGTTTTAATTTTAAGTTGCACAAAAATCTACAATTAAGCATTAATGAAAATGCTTTGTTCTCACTTATAATATTATTTTTCACTTAAACATTTTTCACACTTAAATAGGCACAGATTTTATCATTAATTGCTTTTGCACTTACATTAAAAGCAAATATGAGGAAAATAATTTGTTTAAGATTCTTCTAAAACTAGTTAACCTTCAAAGTCCTACTTTTCTGAACTACTTTTGGAGTTGATGATTGATAATGTTTGTGTTGTAACACTTAAATGAGTCCAAGAATGATTGTGATGTAGTGTCCATGAAAGAATTAAGTCACTGGGGCTGAGCTCTTAAGTCAGATTAAAAAAAAAAAAACAATAAACTGTATTTTTAAGAGAAGTTTTATGTTCACAAAAAAATTGCACAGACCGTACAGGACATTCTCATTTACTCCATGTTCTCACACAGGCACAACCTCCTCCACTATAGACATCCTGCCCCACAATGGTTCAAAATGAACCTACATTGACACTTCATTATCCCTGAAAATTCATTGTTTACATTAAGGTTCACTCTTGGTGTTGTATATCTTACGGATTTTAGCAAATGTACTGGCATATATCCATCATTATAGTGTTATGCAGGGTATTTTCCCTGTTCTAATAATCTTCTCTGCTCTGCCTATTCATCCTTCTCTATCCTGTAACCCCTGGCATTCACTGATCTTTTTACTGTCTCCATAGTTTTGCCTTTTCTAAAATGTCATATAGTTGGAATTATATAGTATGTAGCCTTTCCAGATTGGCTTCTTTCAGTTAATAATATGCATTTTACTTTCCATTATGTGTCTTCATGACTTGATAGCTCATTTCTTTTTAGCACTGAATAGTATTCCATACTACAGTTTATTCATTCACCTACTGGAGGACATCTTGGTTGCTTCCATGTTCTGGCAATTATGAATAAAGCTGCTATAAACATCCCTGCTCAGGATTTTGTGTGGACACACATTTTTGACTCATTTGGGTAAATACTAAGCTGTGTGATTGCTAGATAGTATGTAAGACTATGTTTAGTTTTTTTAATAACTGTTAAGGTTTCATCCAAAGTGGTTGTATCATTTTGCATTTCTACCAGCAATGAATGAGAATTCCTATTGTTCTACATTCTTGCCATCATTTGGTAGTGTTGTGTTTTAGATTTTGGCCATTCTGATAGAAGTGTAGTGGAATTTCATTGCTGTTTTAATTTGTAATTCCCTAGTGACATTTAATGTTGAACATTTTTGCATATGTTTGTTATCTTTATATCTTTTTTGGTGAGGTGTCTGTTCAGATATTTTGCCCATTTTTTAATTCAAGGCTATTCCTTTACTTATTAGATTTTAAAGTGCTTTGTACATTTTGGATAACAGTTCTTTATCAGTTGTGTCTTTTACAAATATTTTCTCCCAGTCTATGGCTTGTCTTCTTATTCTATTTACATTTTTTTTTTCTTTTACAGAAGTGATATTTTAAATTTTAATGAAGTCAGACTTATCAGTTCTTTTATGGATCATGCTTTTGGTGCAGTTTCTAAAATGTCATTGGCATACTCAAGTTTACCTAGATGTTTTATAGTTGATTTAATTTTTTAAAATATGTATAAAGGCCTATTCAAATTATCTTTTTGTGTGACTTTTGGCAGATTTTGTTTTCCAAAGAATTGTTTCATTTTACCTAGGTTATCAAATTTGTGGGCATAGAATTTTTCATAGTATTCCTTTTAATGTCCATAGGATCTCTAGTGATGTCTCCTTTCATTCTCGATAATTTGTCTCTTCTTTTATTTTTTCCTAGTCTGGCTAGAAGGTCATTGACTTTAGCAATCTTTTCAAAGGGCCAGCTTTTGGTTGAAATGATTTTTTTCTTTTGGTTTCTTGTTTTTGATATTATTGATTTTTGCTCTAATCTTATATTTCTTTCTTCTGCTTACTTTGCATTTAATTTGCTCTTTATTTTCTAGTTTCTTAAGGTGAAACCTTAGATTATTGATTTTACATCTTTCTTATTTTCTAATATATGTATTCAATGCTGTGAATTTCTCTTCAGGCTTTGCTATGTTGTACCCCACACATTTGGATAAGTTGTGTTTTCATTTTTATTGAGTTCAAAATATTTATTAATTTCTCTTAAGATTTCTTCTTCCATCCATATGGTATTTAGAAATGTGTTGTATCTTCAAGTATTTGGGAGATTTTCCAGCTATCTTTCTCTTATTGATTTCTAGTTTTATTCCTTTGTGGTATGAGAGCAGACATTGGATGATTTCTCTTCTTTTAAACTTGTTAAGGTGCATTTTATGACCCAGAATGTGGTCTTTCTTGGTAAAAATTCCAAATGAGATTAAGAAAATTTTGTTATCTGCTGTTGGATGAAGTATTCTATTGTTGTCAATTATATCTTTACTTAATGGTGATGTTGGGTTCTTAAACTAGCTTTTCAGTTACCAAGTGAAGTTCAGGAATGCTACAAAACACACTTGATCCACCAACCATTTGATTCCTTGTGATTTTATGAGTACTCTACTTTGGTCTCTGAGATTCCATTCCAAGTCTTTGAAACCTATTCATCATCAAGATTTGGTGTTGCTGATTTTTATAGTTGAGTATGATCAGGCAATGACAATGGTCATAAAGCATTGTCCAGACTAGGAAATACCAAAGGAGATGTCTGGGTATCCTTTCCAGTGCAGGTCTGGGCATTTTCTAGTAGACTGTGTATTATCTGATTCTACAGAGGTTGCACATGTGTTTGCCTTTCTGTTACTTAGGCTATTATACAACTCTACTGAGGTAGATATTCAGTAGTTTAAAAAGGGTAAAAAGCAAGTGACTTATCCGTAGAAATAAAAATGCATTTTGTCTGATAGAAATAAAATTTCTGCCTAGTTGAAAAGATGAGCCCACTGATTGTATTTTATTTCTTTATACAATGTGAACCAGTTTTTCTTCTATTAGCAAATTCATTTCAACATTCCAAATTGTTTACATATATGTTTTTCTTTGAATTTTCCTTTGAACTGGTTTTAGCATCTTACTGGTTTCTTCTAATTAATTTAATTAATCTTAGATGCGTTCATTTTAAACTTACATGTGAGGCATGATATTACCTTTTCGAAAATTATACTTTCACATAATTAAGTCATGATCGCCAGCTGTGCCTCAGTGATTATAAATAACATTTATTGAAAGATTTTAATTTTTTTTAATGTAATGCTGCCTGAGTAATAATTCTAAACCCAACTGTTTATGTTACAATGCTGTTTCAAACCCTGCAATGATTCTATTTCTTTGTATTGGATATTGGGACCTTCACAATTTAAATCCTGCTTGTCTCACTTCCAACTTCATCTATTCCTAAACTGGTCTCAAATTTTCTGAACTTCTTAGAGATCTTTCACTTATAATATTACTTTCTGGTTAGAGATTTTTCAAGATTCTACAAGTTTATCATGGTTTCAAAATACTCAGCAGATTACACATCTTTTTGTATATTTATTTGATTTGTATTTATAAAGGTAACTTATTTTCTCATAGAAGCTTCTGAATGGCTGTCTTAAGCATTTCTGATGTGTATTACCCTTCGGACAAAGAGTTTATCAAATTCCAGGTTATTTACTCACTACATGTTAAGCCTTAATTTCAAGTACATGTTCAGAGATAGTAATCATATACATATATTCTGAAAATGATTTTAAAATAAATTAATATATTCACTGGACCTGCTTCTTCTCATTCTATCTTATACATCTAGGATATAAATTAGGAGCATTTTAAGGAGTTTTAATGAACCACAATAAAATAAATTAATGCTTATTAGCATTTTAATTTGAGATCTTATAGCCTATTTAGATAAAGATAGTGATATGGATATAGATATAAATATAAGTATATGTGTGTTTATAGGTTGGTATATACACAAAACATTCATTTTTGGTACTTAGTTTTCAGTGTTGACAAAGAATGGAATTTTTCACATCAAAAGGAATCTGATTATGGAAGGAACAGATTTTCTTATGAAATAAATATTTTTATATAAAAATTGTTGTAGACAGCTGAGAAACAAATTACAGAGAATTTGAAGATAAAATACTTAGTTCTTTATATTTTTTAAAATTGCATTAGACAAAATGTCATCATATTAACAAATCTCTTTATGACACACTTTTGTTTCTTAGCCTCAAAGTCACAAACACACATTTTATGAAAAGTGGGTCAATATTTTTTTTCATAGAAAAATGAAGAAGTATTGTATTTGTATCCTGAAAACACAGATATTTTATATTAGAATTTCACTTTGCACATTTGGATTTTTTTGAGCAGTGTATATAGACAGGATGACTTGTTTATACATATTTATTCACCTAAATTTTGTTCTTTTTAAGCCACCCATGGATATACAATACTCTTTCTATCTCTCATTTTTCTTATGTTATATTTGTAAGAGGGATTGACAACATTTCTATGAATCCTAAATTACATATTTATTATTTGTTTAAGAACACATTTTTTCTCCACTTGTACCCTGAGGAAAATACAAATGACAAACAAAACAAAAAACATTAAAGACTAAGTTGTGCATTTAAAGTAACTCTGTCTTCTAGACTTAAAGCTGTCTCTTTCAGGTAACGTTATTTCAGCCAATTATGAATTTCTGCTTAGTTATTTATTAATTCTGATCTTCAATCTTCTGTCCAACTGTCTGGCAGCCACTGAAATTTTTAGTGAGTTTAAATATCACCTTGGCAATAGGAAGATACGTCAGGTTCTTATGCAAGTTTATTCTCAGGTTATTCTTAACTAGCCTTATTCCTAAACTTCCTTCACTGGGATCCACTAAAGTATGAATGGAGCCACCTGGTCTTTTGGACACTAGGCTGACACACACTGCTGAAGTTGACAGTCCCAAGTCATGAGACCCTATTTTCCCACCTTCACTTCTAAAATCCAGGTTTCTTTTCACTGTTTCTGTAACTCTCCTAGGGCACATGGGGCTCTTTGGATCACCTAGATCAGTGATTTTGATGGTGTAAAAGCAATTGGGATCTCCCTGTGCCATGTAGCTCCTTCCCACTAGCTATCTATTTTACATTTGCTAGTGTAGTCAATGCTACTCTCTCACTTCATCCCAGCTTACCCTTCCCCCTCCGCGTGTCCTCAAGTCCATTCTCTACAGCTTTGCAACCTCCTAGAGGGGTGGGATAAGGAGGGTGGGAGGGAGATGCAAGAGGGAGGGGATATGGAGATGTATGTATGCATATAGCTGATTCACTTTGTTATACAGCAGAAACTAACACAACACTGTAAAGCAATTACACTCCAATAAAGATGTTAAAAAAAAATTTAAAAAGCAATTGGTAGTAAAATTACTCTGCACAAATCAAATCAGTGGTACCAATCTGTAAAAGTAGTTTATTTAGTCTTCACCACAGCAAACCAATCTTTTGCAAATGACTAGTTACAGAGTGAATGGGTAAAATCACAAATCTAAGTACAAGATGGACCAGTGGATTTTGATGTAACAGTGTATGGTTAAGAAACTACCACTTGTTGAGTTTTGTCATAGTACCATAGAAAGATATTCACAATTATCTAACAAAAAAGTAATTTCAATAGTAATAGTCTTGTCATTCTTATCCAAATGTCAGGGTGTGGATGGATATTCTTCAATGACAACAACATATCACAAAATATATATCGTTAACTGAAGAAGCAGATATTGGAAACCAACTGTCTTCTATCATGTCACAAATTTTAAAAATTTGGAAAAATGTAAATCAAAGCCTTTCCCTCTTATCACTATTTTTTTTGAAATTTATTGATTTTTTCCATGTTAACATTAAAATTGTTTTTAAGATACAGTAAGTATTAGATTTTGGATTTCTAATACAGTAAATACTGTGACTATGAGAGTTCTCAATAATTTTTTAAAGTATAGAGTGGTCAGGAGACCAAAGAATCAACCTTGCTGTAAACACCATACATAAGCAGAGTACTTGGGGGTGCTTCTCAAACCCATCTTGATTCGATTAGACCTTCTCTTAATTAATTCCATTCTGCCATCTCAAGAGCACTATATTGTCCTGAGAAGCAAAAAGCAATGCTTGCTCATTTAGGCTTTTCTGTCATTCCTTTTCCCCCACCAACAGACCCACATATGATTTCTTAATCCTCCCTCTATCCTTCAGAATGCACCTCCTCCTTCTACTCCCTCATCCATCTCAAAGGACCACAAGCACTCTCATTCTTGTCTGGAAAATCAAGCTTTTGAAACAATTGATGCACAGTATAGTTTTTAAAGTTTATTTTGAAACTCAGAGCTTAGAAATGAAGCAATGACCTTCATTGTTCTAAGTCATGTCTGCTTACCTTCCCTGGGAAAATGAGTTTTAGTCATGGGTTTTACTCTTAATAGTAAAAAGATTAAAGGAGGAAGTAAATATCTACCTACATTTGTACATGCATGCAAATATAAAAAGTAAAATAAGTTGGTGATATTTCAAAACGTTATCCCACTAAAATTATTTTTTCACTGCATGGTATAATCTCTTCAAGTTCCACCATCCTATGGATCATTTTCTCTGTAATAATATTCCTAATTAACCCCTCCTCTTTTGTAAATATCTTCATTTATGAATTTTTAGATTGAGCACAATCAAAGGCTGAACTCTGTCCTCGTCAAATTCATATGTTGAAGTCTTAAAGCTAAGTACCTCAAGATGTGACTGTATTTGGAGATAAGACCTTTAAAAAAGTAATTAAGGTAAAATAAGGTCATTAAGGTGGGCCTTAATCCAATGTGACTGGTGTCCTCATAAGAAGAGGAGATTAGGACAGAAACATGTACAGAAGGAAGATCATGTGAAGACAGGGGGAGAAGATGGCCATTTACAAACCAAGGAGGAAGATCTCCAAAGAAATCAACTTTGCTGACACCTTGATCTCAGACTTCTAGCCTCCAGAATCATGAGACAGAGGCACAAGCATGATTTGACTAGCTATCCTCTGTGTTCTTAAGAATTGAGCACAGGTATTGTTTCTTTTAAGAACATTTTTTAGCATTCTACCTTATTTATATGTTTATCTTTTTTACTATGGTATTAATTCACACTGGGCTTCATTTGCATATTATTGATTGATATTATATGTATCAAAATATAATTATACATGTTATTATTATATTATTTATCTCACTGGACTGAATGTGATAATTTACTTGATTCTATTTATCTTTAACTAAAATAGTTTTGATAGATAGATCCATCTTATTCAACTATGCATGCTCAATAATTTTACCACCACCACTGAATACACATAATCAATCTTTTTATTTATTTTTTTTCTTTTATGAAAGAGTACATTTCTGGGTATGACAGGGACATAGTGTTGGGGAAAAGGTGCAATCTTTGAAACAGGTAAAAAGATTACAGTCCACCTTTATAAGGAATGCTTGATGTTGTCCAGCAGACCCTTGAAGCTATCTGATTCTATAGGAGTCTGTTTATTTTGCAAATTTAGAGATAGAAATCAACTTGTGTTGGCCTGATGGCCTAATATTGGTGTTCTTGTGGCAAAACCAAGCCATTTAAATATTATGGCCTATACAAATGGTTCCTATTCATAAAGATGCAAATAAATTTGGGGGGGTAGAAATGCAAAAATGCCTTGATTTCATCTTCTCCATCCCAAGAGATGATTACAATACTACATTCCATTGCTTTTTTGGATATTAAGCAATTGTGCATCTACTTGTAAATTAATTTCAGCTTTCCTGATTGTGTATGTGTGACTTCAGTTTTATTTTTTCTTGCTTTAACATCTTACTTATTAATAAGTTAAAATTTTTACATATGTTTGTTTTTTAGTTTTATGTCATACATTTGACTTAAAATAATTATTTAATAATAATATATCAACAGAAATCTTCTCTATGGAATATTATGTCAGTTCCTCCAATTGAATCATAAATAGGGGTTTACTGTTTGACCATTTCCTAGTTTAAAAAATCTATTAAAAAGATGAAATTTGTACTTTCTCATTAAACAATAAGAGATGTCTGCTATTATATAAAAATCTTCTTTCTTTCCTACTTTCTTTCCTCCTTTCTTTTCTCTCTTCTTTCTCTTTTTTTGAATCATTTTAACTTTATTTGAAAGAGACATTTTACTGATTTGTATTAACTGGCCATCATAGGGCCACTGGCAACTTTCTTTGTTTACTTTTTTTCTTTATGGTTTTCTTTCTGTATGAATTAAGTCATCTGAGTGAGGAACTTTTAAAATTCATTAGTTCTATCACGTTGTTAGTATACAGTGATTGTGAAATCTGCTCATTTTAGGGTATTTTAATATTCTTTTATAATATTTTGATTAGAATACATGTCCTAATTAGAAATATGAAATCAGAATGGAAGATGGCAATGCTCAACCTTCATTTCAAAGAATCCTACAGTCATTTCAAGAAGAGGTCAAAGAAATAAACTATAACTCATTAGCCTGGGGCTATGAGTGATCTCTCACCATACTGGAAATTGGCAGCCCTTCTGTCTTTTGTCCTTAAGGACTTTGAGTATTAAACTAATTGTTAAATATACCAAGTGGACCGACAGTAAAATAATAGGCTCTGTTGACATGTATAGAATAGAAAAAGCTATTAATTTCACAAAAGATCCCTTTTTAGTTAATATTTACAAGCAGTCTCGATTTCAGTAACTTGTGACATACCACAGAGAAATCTCTAAAGTACAGATGGTCTGAACATTTTTTGTTTCTATTATGCAGAAATGGTTTTAATGATATCTCAAGCAATTATATAAGAAGATCTTTTTGAAAGAATGAAAACACTCTACATGTTTTATTTATGGTGAGTGATATGCCTGCTATTTGCAGCATATAATTAGCTGCATTATATCTACATATTAATATTTGAACCACCTTCTTTTAAAAAGTAATGTTTTGTTAAAGTGTTATTTTTTCTTAAATACATTATTATTCTCAGTGTTTAAATGTTGTAACTCCTTTTGATCTTGATTTCATGGGGCAAATACCTCTGGTCCAATTCAAAATTGTAGTCTCAGAATTTATTGAGTACATTTCTGAATTCAGTTAAGTACTTCTGCACTCCATAAACCAAATGATGCATAAACCCTCTCTGGATTGTGAACATTTTGAGTGAATTATTCTGATATAGATTAAATGATAGAAAATGAAAGTCAATAAGTTATATAATAAATTGACTTTGGAAGACTATAGGGGACATAGTCATCATAAAATGTATAATTTAAAGAGACAGAAATAAGGGAAATGGAGAGCTTTAGTAATATATGTCAAATAATAAAAAGGAAGCATTTCAATAATAAATAATTTCAGAAGTATCTCTTCATATCTCTCCAGCCATTAAACAAATGTCCTTCTTGGTGCTATCTCTGTATTTTGAAGTGTTTCACATTTTGCATTCATCACTCTATGTAGAAATTTATGTTTTTACTTTTCTGTCTGCCACGAAGTCCTCATGGTAGTGGCTATACACACATCTTCTTATCTCTGTCTAGTCCAGTGCCTGGCACACAGTGAGATCTCACTAATGGTTTTTGATATGAAATAATGAATGCTTTGGTCCTTGTGATGTCTCAGACTAGTAGACCAGGTTCCTAGTTGGCTTAGCAACATTGGGATTACAGCTTGAATGAGATGTCAAATTCACAGACTTAGCGTATTAGTTTTTTGTTGTTGCAAAAATGAATTAACAAAAATTTACCAGCTTCAAATAATACCCACTTATTAGCTCACAGTTCTGTAGGTGAGAAGACCTCATGAGCTCAACAGAATTCTGCTTAGAGTTTGACAAGGCTCCAATCAAGGTGTCAGCTTGATGCTCTGGGGAAGAATTGACTTCTACACTCATTCAGGGTAGAATCCAGTTTCTTGTGGCCATAAGTTCTAGTTTCTGATCCTTCCTAGATGGCAGACAGGAGCATGCTCCGCTCATAAATGTCACCTGCATTCTTTCTCACATGGTCCCTCCATCTTCAAAGCAAGATGCACTGAGTCCTTCTAGCAGTTTGAATCCCCTGACTTCTTTTTCTACTATGGTCTGAAGAACACTCTCTGCTTTTAAAGGGCTCACGTGTTTGGATTAATTCCAGTGGAATAATCTCACTTCCACCACATTATCATAGGGATAATACCATGGGGTAAAGGTCACAAGTGCCATCTTAAATTTCTGCCTACCACTGAGATATGCATGAACTATTAGACAAGAAGAAATTTAAGAAAAAAATGTGATAATTAGAATAATTATTTTCAATCAGAGAAGAATAAAGGATAATTTCATATTTTTTTTAAAGTTCATAAAGGAGTTCTCTCCAAAAGATGGCAACATTTTACAACTCAAAATCATTTATATCTTTTAAGGCAAAAATTAAATTTGTGAGTAGGTTGTGCTATGGACTAAATGCTTCCCTATCTCCATAATCATATGTTGAATCCTAATCCTCAATGTAATGTTATTTGAAGGTGGGATCCTTGGGAGGTAATTAGGTCATGAGGTTGAAACCCTCATCAATGAGATTAGTGACCTTCTAAAAAGAGATAGGAGAAAGATGATCTTTCTCTCCATTATGTGAGGCTACTGTAAGAAGATAGACATGTGCAAACCAGGAAGAACGATCTCACCAGACACCAAATTTGTCAGTGCCTTGATCTTGGACTTCCCAGCCTTCAGAACTGTGAGAAATTAATGTTTATTGTTTTAAGCTGCCTGATCCATTGTATTTTGTTATGGCAGCCTGAGCTGACAAAGAGAGGTTGGTAAGACAAAATGTGAAGTCGCCTCATAATATCTGAAGAGACTGTCTCTTTTCCCGTTAGTCCAATCATTCCAACTGAATTAACTTGCAAATTTAGCCATTCATGGATTAAGACTGTTCAACCAATACTCTGAACATATAAAACCTTAAGATATAGAGTTCTTCCTTCATTAAAAAAAGAACAAATTTACTGAATTCCAGACATTTTTTTTTCTTTTTGTGAAATACACTCACATGCATATATTGAAGTAAATTTTTTGAGAGCTATTTATGATAGAGTCAACATGAATTTGAAGCTCGTTTGAAATTCCAAATTATTTTGTGTGAGGGACAAGTGAAATGATTAGGCACAAGCATATTGAAAACTGTGAAGCTCTGTGCAGATATTAGTGATTATTAGCAATAATTTGGTTACATGTCTTCTGTCCACTGTACATCATGGTTGTTGAGGAAACTGGCACTTAAGTAAGAACCAGTCAATAGTGTGACCAAAGACTCAGAATGAATTTTTTATCAAAAAATGAATTCATGTGCAGCCAAAAATGTACCAAAAGCCTAAACATATCATGTGAGCCTCAACATGTAAAGGTATCACATTCCTTTTTATTAATATTACAGTTGAAATTTCATTCTCTTTTCAAGATTTCTTAGTTGATTTATCAGAAAAGAACTTCATACAATCATTAAACCACTCATCCAAAATTATATGCAATTAAAATATTTACAGTCTTTTAAAAACAAAAGTATCTATACTATATTGCTATGAATAAATCAAGATTTTTGTTCATGGTTGTTATAACAGTAAGTAGTCAGTCTTCACTATGTCAGTGAATACTTCATGAACCAATATATCTAAGTAGGTAGAGATAAATCTCCAATATCTCTCAAGATGCTGTGAAGAAGGCAATATCTGTGAAGTCAATTGAAATAAACTTGTGATAAAAAGCATTTTCTGAATATTAAAAGGAAAATGAAGATACACGAAGCCATGCTTAATTTTAGAATAATAGAAAATGCTTCAATTAAGTCATTGTCTAGATTTTTTGGCAACCAAAAGGGAATATGGGAAAATAAAATATTTTAACTCAAAATTTCACTCAAACATGAATTATGTTTGGATTCTCATTATTGTCAATGAGCTTAATAATCACAAACTCCAAATTATGATAGGATGAATGATAATGAACTTATTTTATGGTTTTTGATTCAGATTTATACATATAGGAAAATGTTTAAAAGTTATAAAACAAAACCTTAGTTATACAATTGTTAAATTATCTCAAAAGAGTAAGACACTATATGGAATTAATATTATAATCAGGACTCTTTTTTGATGGATTTTTCCTTAACATTTTTATAATCTTCACATATCTTTTAGTCACTCACTATGTCTATACAAACATTTATGTTTATAAAAATGAGTTTATTCATACTCATTCAAAGATTTACTCATGTGTAATATTTATCCATATATGCTTTTTCTCCATCCACTTATGTGAAACCTTTAAATAACACTCAAAATTGTATTTAACATATGCCATTTTTGTTTCTTAGTAATGTAATAAAAAATAAAATTTCATGGGTTTGTATTAATTATTTCACTGTAGAATTGCTAGTAGTGTTATGCTTATAGTAACAAGGTCTTATTCATTTTTATATTAGTCCTGATAGGCCATACTATTTAAATGGCTTGGTTTTGCCACAAGAACACCAACATTAGACAATTTGACCAGATTTGCCCTATTTTGTCTAATAAATTTCTTAGTATATACACTGTGCTTTTGGAACAAATCTCATGAGATATTTAGTAGACAAACAGAATGCATTAGTCAATTTTCTAATAACGTGCTTGTCTATAAGAGAAAATTCTTTCTGAAAGTGTTAAGTATTGGCCCTCTAGCCTGATATTTGATTTCCTTGTCATAAAGAAACAAAAGATTACAGAAATAATGCTTCTTCATAAGCATCTTTATAAGGAAATGAGAGGTATGAAAATGCAGGAAGGAATATGTTCTGGAAATCCCAACTGAGTCATTTTATTATTTTTCTGAAATTTAGCCAGCATTGCTGTGATGCTTTTCTGATCCTATAAATATGTCTTATTGGTGATAAGCACCATGAGGTTCTCTACATCAAGGGCTTCTTACTAAATTCAATATAATAAACCTCTTTGCTTTCCATAATATTATTGTGTCACTGAAGGCAGCTCTTTTTATAACCATTTTATATATTTTCTTTATTTGAAGTATTTGTAAATTTTCTTATCTGCCATTATTGGTATTGTATAATTTATCATTGAAAGAAAGTCTTTTGTCTCTCTTACCATGTCATATAACCACTCTGGCCCAAAGACTTGTGGGTATTCAAAACAAGAAGAAACTGTGACTTGGAGCCTGGGTGGCAAAAATGTATGAAGTTTATGGAAATTCAAAGAAACAGACAATGATATTAGTACTCGAAAGAACTCTGTCCTATAATGGGGTTGGAAGAAGCTATAAAACGGCAAGTGTTACCATTTCTATATTCATATATAGCATAACAATTCTGTGTTTATAATTGTTTTTATATTTGGAAAAAATGACAAGATATATTCAGCATAATAGCTTTGTGGAATTGCATTTATAGTTGCAGTCATGAATAATGGAACTTGATTTATAAAATATTTTAAATAATTATTTCCATGATTATTTTGTGAATGAGTTACTACAGAGGTCAAAATATATGGTAACTACATTTTGAATGCCATAAGAAAAAAATGTGGTTGTACTTTAATCAGATAAAAATACTAGAGTTTGATAAAGCTAACTTAAATTTTTAAATGATTGTGTATCTTGAATTTTTCATTTAAAAATCTTGCCTTTAAAAAAATTTTTTTTCACTTACCTTAAATCTTATGTATTAAGTTTATAAGGTATATAAATAACTGCCACTGCAAAATTGAGTCCTCATGAAAAAATTATAACTTCTGACAAAGCAGAATTGGGGCCAAAATAATTTGACCAGAAATACTATTTTTAAGAGAGTTTTTAGACATGTTTTTCTCTCTCTTTTCCCCCAACTTCCTCCTCCTAAATTCCTCCATCTGATATAGAGCATTGCTTAAGCATCCAAGAAAACTGGCAAAGTTTTGAGCACAGTTCCAGTGGAGATGTTGGTCAAATGTTGCAGATTCTGATGGAGAGTGGAGATTTTTATTTTTTACTTTCAGAAATGTGTTGATAAGAGACACTAAAAACAATTTTTAAAAATTGTAACAGAAATTGGTATTCAACCATGATAAGACACAATATGCAATGGTATGTAGACTTTGGTAGATTTAAATAAAATATTCTAATTAACATTTGTTTATATCTATTTACTTGCATTGAAAGGAAATTGACAGGAACTTTCTTTCTGTAAGAATAACTTGTACAATAAAAATTCAACATAATTTTCCACTTATTTAAAAACATCTAAATAATGTTTAAATAAATTAGATCCATACATTCTATACATATGCAGTAGAATAGAAAATGTATTGGAGCAAAGCAAGGCTGGAGACAAGAGTGTAAGAACTGACAGTAATACATGTGACAGGTGGTAAGTCTAAACCAGGGCTGTAGATGGATGGCTGGAAAAGAGAAGCTGGATTGAAAAATTTTTAGGAAAAAGTTGATGTAACTTGGTGATTAATTGGATGTAGAGAGTGTGAGTAGTTAGAGAAACCAACATTACTTTTAGGTGTAGGACTTGGGCAGGGCAGTGGCACTGTAATTAATGAGATAGAAAATACAGAACGTATTAAGGAGAAGGGTGGTGAGGAGAGATTGTGATTTTACCTGGGGTGTGTTGCCTTTTTGGATGAGGACTTTCTGGATGGTAAAAAACAGGTAAGAAAACACACATCCTGCAAACTGCTAATCCATTGAGCTATCTTTCTTAAGAATATTTTAGCAAGCTTCAGAGACTGTAGGTATTTTCTTTAAGGGACAAAGCTATGTTGACAGTGCTGGAGTCATGCTGGAGTGAAGTGTGTGATTTAAAGTCAAAATATCAGCTAAATTGTTCTCTGTTCTTTCCCTGCAATGTGACTGTAGCAAGTTGAATCTCTCTGAAACTTGATTTCCTCACAGGATTATTGTGAAGACTAAATGAATGAATATGTCAGAATAGTTTCTGATATGTAACAAATGCTAAATCATGTTAGTCCCCCTTATCTTATTGAAAGTGATCTCAGTTAGCCTTCCAATCATCTCTGCCATGCCTGTTCTCTGTTTATTACCACCATTTAAACCTTTCTGAATAGTATCTTGGCTTCTTTCACCCATTTACACAATTTATTCACTCAACAATTGTGTTTGGGAAGCCCAGCAGTGAACCAAATGCTGCTTTAGACATTGGATATATAGCAGTGATTCTTCCAGTCAATCTTCCATACTGATATAATAGTTATTGTTTTAAAATTCAAAAATAAGTTTTGTTACATAATGGATTAAATGTCTACTATGTCACCATATCTCTTACAAGTTAAGATATAATTTCCTTAACCAGGTGTAGGACCACTTTCATAATCTGCCTTCAGTCTTCTGACTGACCTCATTTACATCCTCAAATCTCTAGGTATCCTTCTCAAACCTCCTTTACTGTTCCTTGATCTCCCCTTTCTACTAGATGTGATTATTTATTTTAGATACGTGTTCCCAGAACACTTTATGCCAAACTCTCATAGCATATTGTCTGCCCTTGTAAAACTTAACAGTATTGAGCAGCAGATCTGAACACATGCTCCCTATTGGCAGCCAGCTCCCAAAGAAGCAAAAGCTGAAGGCAGAGAATTTATATCAAAATCACCAATTAATTAAGATGTTTATCCTCTCCATGGAATGTGTTTTTCTAATTGATGTTTCTCTATTTGGAAATAGGAACAGTTGGTAAATATTTATTTATTTATTTAAATATTTATTCTTCTCAAAGCTTGTTCAGTTGGGTATCTATAGAAGAAGTGAAGATGTTTAGTAGTCACTTAGAAATGCTCACCTGAACCTCAAAAGTGATAGGGCTTGAAACAACTTATTAGGAATTAATTTGTAAGTTTACCACAATTTGGTAATTAAGTAATGACCATATTGTAGATGATCTAGGGTTATTCAATAGCATTTATAGGTCAACTACAAAGAGTCAGTAATAGAAAAATTACAATTAAGGGAGATTCAGAGTAAAAGGAGCTAGTGAAAGAAAAAGAAAAAGAACATTCGAGAAAACCAAAAGAGCATAGCATGTTAGAAGCTGAGGGAGATTCCCAAAGGAGACATGGTCAGAAGTTCTAAATGCTTTCTACATGACAAATATTTGGAGGATCAAGAAGACCTGGGCATAATGGCAGGAATAACTGGAGAAAAAGAAAGTGGCACTGGAAGAGAAAGAAGAAAAAATACATGAATCAAACATTGAAACAGGAAAAGGTGTGGAGGTGGGAGGAGAGCCCAGATACACATTTTTAATTTTGGAAAAAAGTAGGGAGACCAGAAAGATGTAAGACCAGGTGAAGAGATGAAAGTGATTGGGAGGAGACTTGAGAAAACTCATGCTGATATGATAGCTGTGTTTATTTTTGATGTGGCAGGAAATGGGTCATCTGTTAAGTGTAAAGGTCATAAGGATGAGAAGAAAGCTTGGGGTAACTCTTGCAATTGCTGTGGTAGAGAACGGAAGGGACAATCAACTGGATCTAAGATTGGGGGTGATGATTTTGGGGTAGCTTGAGGGCCTATATGCCTCCCTAGGTTACTTAAAGGAAGATCCAATTTACCAAAGAGTCATGCTCACCAATTACTGTGTAAGTGTGTACTGGGTTTTTTGTTGTTGTTGTTGCTGTTTTTTTTTTTTTTTTAATAGCACTTCCTGAGTTTTTGGTGTTTTTTTTTAAATTTATTTATTTTATTTATTTTTGGCTGTGTTGGGTCTTTGTTGCTGTGCATGGGCTTTCTCTAGTTGCGGTGAGCAGAGGCTACTCATCATTGTGGTGCGCGGGCTTCCCATTGCTGTGGCTTCTCTTGTTGCAGAGCACAGACTCTAGGCATGTGGGCTTCAGTAGTTGTGGCACGCGGGCTCAGTAGTTGTGGCTCGTGGGCTCTAGAGTGCAGGCTCAGTAGTTATGACACATGGGCTTAGCTGCTCCACGGCATGTGGGATCTTCCCAGACAAGGAACTGAACCCATGTCCCCTGCATTGGTAGGCGGATTCTTAACCACTGCACCACCAGGGAAGTCCCTGTTGTTGTTTTTTAACTTTACTTTTTTAACCTATCTTTATCTTTTAATAAAGAACAAAATGAGAAACTTTATTTCTGAGTTGCCACAGCCTTTGCCCCTGAAAATCTCTATGCTCTCCAGAGTTATGTAAGACTTTATGCGAACATCTGCTTTTTATTTATCTTTGTTTATTTAAGTCCCCACTTTATTATTTTATAAACAGTAGCACAGATAATGAAATCATGGATAGTTATTTTTGTTGGAGAAGAGTTTTAAACAGTGCTCAGCAAGTATACAAAATTTTAGCTGTCAGGAAAAGTTTCAAATTCTCCTCTTTTGAGAAAAGACTGGTTAATTTTTATTTACTTGAGCAGAAAACATGTTTTCTCCAATTTTTACGTATAAATGATGGCAGCAGAAGGTTGCCCAGGGCTTTATAAGCATTTAATAGTGCAGATTTAGTGGTAACACAGTGAAGAGAACACTTCTGTGCTGAACTACAGAAGGACACTAAAAGTATAATGGAACTGTGCTTCTATCTAGCGATGTTTAAAGGCTGGTAGGGATATACTGGGGTTTCTAGATAAAATAATTACACTAACCCTTTAGGATTTTCAACACACACATTTGGAGTTGTTGAAAAACAAAATTCAACTGAGTAAATTTTAAAGATTGTATTGGCTTTATCCAATAATTCATGAATCGGGTGGCCTCCAAAACAGCAGATAGAAATGAGTTCCAAGGAGCTGTACAAAATAGAAGACTTTTAAAGGCAGATGTGGGCAGGAACAAGGGAGTTATCCTAGACAAAAAATCAGATTGGTCATGGCAAAGTCACCTTCCTTCAGGGGATATCAGGGGTCGATCAGGCAGATGGCCTAACTTGTGCTGATTAGGTGATTCCAGATTGACTGGCTTAAGACTCCATTTCTGGGAGAGCTGAAATGTAATAAAGTCAAGTCTAGGTTTGGTGACATGGGACTTAGCATAAGTGACTCCATTTTGGGCCTGTTGTCTTGTTTTTAATAGGGTACATTGTTTTCCCCACCCTTATATTTTCCATGAAGAAGGCTGTTCTCTAATATTTCTTGGTCATTGGTTGCATTTCTATTCCTTCCAAGGAGGTGGAATAAATTATCTGACTGATGAGTTGGGGGGAGAAATTAGCATGTGTAGCTCAGTTCTTTGTCCCCCCTTTTGCCGGGGAGCTCATTCATGCTGTATGTTTTTATAGGTGAGACCATCAAATAACGTGGGCGTTTTCTTCTTCCTGGGACTAAGTGAACACATTGGTCCAATTTTAAGTTTCAAGATTCAAAAAAACACAACTTGTTTCTACACATTTAAGATATGTATTCAAATCTAGCATTTTTCAGTAATAAAAATGGAATTTTGCCTTTATAGTAGTACCATATAATAATACATTTGTCTCTTGTAACGAACTCAAATCGCAGGCAGAGAGAGATTTGTTAGTTGAGGACTGAGAAGATCAATTAACGTCCTTCACCAGAAAATGTCCTGATGGTAAAGCAGGAAGTTGACATTTGTACAGTACTTACAATGATCTCCACACTGTGATTTTACAGGACTTTGCCCATACCTCTACTATATAATTTATCTCATTGTTAAAGTGGTTCATTTATTTATTTCTTATTCATTTCTATGTCCAGCTCCTAGTTAAGTGAGTGACACATAATAAGTACTTAATAATTATTTGTGGCATGAATAAATGAATGGAATTCAAAAGATCTTTAGTGAATATCAATTCCATTCCCTTTTCTATAGCTTTAATTTAAAAAAAAATCAAATATGGAGCCTGATATTTAACTAAAAATTATAACACTAAGCATTTGGGAGTTCTATAATATTTGTCATTTTATGAAGG
This sequence comes from Lipotes vexillifer, assembly GCF_000442215.2. Classification (NCBI taxonomy): domain Eukaryota; kingdom Metazoa; phylum Chordata; class Mammalia; order Artiodactyla; family Lipotidae; genus Lipotes; species Lipotes vexillifer. The sequence goes on along the minus strand of NW_006773125.1, from coordinate 558,429 downwards.
GCAAAACATCCCATATTTTATGACTAATTTGTCATTTTACAAGTATTAGGTGTGAATCTGAATTTTAAAAGGGTCATTTTAATTAGATATACTGATTATGAAGTAGCAGAGATAGAAAATCATGCTGTTAATCCCAAAATGGAAAAAAATATATATATATCACATGGAAATAAGAGGCAGCATGATGTAGACCACAGTAAAATTATTATTATTGTTGTTATTATTGTTATTATTGCAAATAAATACTATCAACAGATGTAATGAAGATGTAATTAGATTTTTCATAGTTTAGGGGTTTATTCAGACTTAGAGCTAAAAATTAACTATGGAAATTATGGATAAAATGAAATTGAAAAGAAAACCACAAAAACCTGTAATGACTTAAAAGAAAATGGATAAAAAACATTACATCCCTGAGTTTGAAACCATGTGGTTTAAAACCTTCAAAGACCTAGCTGGCTTTCCAATGAAGCTTACATACACATATGCACACAGTGTTCTGAATAATCAGAACTTGCATTTTCACAAAGGAAACTGGGTGCCTTGTAGCTAGGATGAGAAAACTCAATTTGAAAATTATTACAGTAATAAGACTGAAAAGATTTTTCATGATATTCAAATATGAAATCATAATCTCATACAAGTCACCTTTGAGAATGATGTGTATGTTAGTTTTTTGATCAATTAATATTAACAGGTACAGAGTTTTAGTGTATGCTAAAACACACCCTTTCCTAAAACCAATGTGGGAAATGAGGGGGTTATCATTAATATGACTTAGAGCTGTTGAAGCCATGAAGTCTCATTGTAAATATACTATTCAATGAAAAAATGTATTATTTAATGTGGCCATTTACAATTCACATGACTAGTATTTGTTCTTGATGATGATGTAATATTTTAATAAGGCTAATATTGAATAAACAAACTGAAAAAATATTTATGTGCCAAACCTTTACAAAAGAGGCTTTTGCTTTAAGTTTTGGCATTGTTGAGTGGACTTAACCTATGTTTCAACAAAGTGACTTACTCTTTGTGAGCAATTTATAACCTCTTCATATAAAGCATACGATATTTTCACATAGACACAAAACACAAAATGGTTCAAACTGTGCTGATAAGTTTTCCCAAATAGATGTATTCATCTTGGGGAAAAAAAAGTGTGAATATGATCAAGGATCTTTATACAGAATGTAAAATACAATCCTGATAGACAACTGGCACTGTGTTTACTTTTCCCCAAACACTTCAAGCAGCTATTACAACTCATACTGTCAGAGTCCAGTGAAAGACTGGACATTTTAAAACCAAGTAGCAAGATTCACAATTGGGTGAATTACTTGATAAAATATAAAATTACCTGGTTAAAGCAAAGAAAAGAAAAAAAAAAAATTACCTGGTAAAACAAAAGAGAAATAGTGACATAGGCATTAAGAGCTATTGCGGAAGATGTATATATACTTCCTATACTCATGGTAAATCCATTCTTTTATTTTCTATGACATTACATGATCCAGCCCTCCTGATAACTATGCTTTCAGGGGCAGGAGAAGCTAATTAATAAAATGAAGTTTTGTAAGCCTGTTTTGGCAGCTGGATTCAGGAAGAGTTTTAAGGTTTCAAAGGAGTGCAATCATCCATTCCAAAAGAGTGATGCATTAGATCATTTATTTGTGGCAAGACAGACATTTCAATAGTGCATTTTTTCCCCATAATGAAAGCTTTAAATATTCCCTTATTTTCCTTAGAAATTTAATTTTTGCTGGAAATGGACTAGATTGTTCAAGATTTTTAAAAATTATTTCAAGGTTTCACAAACCCCACACTATTATTTTTCAAAGTTATAATTGGATAAAACATAGGAGAAATCTGGCACAATTTTGTCTTTTAATAGTATAGTTTTACAAGAAACCAAAAATGTTTTCTATACAGAATTGTTTATGGGATTCATGTTAAATCATAGGAAAATAATTTTATCAGTATGCAATCTTGGTGAAAAGCACAACATATTTTCTGCACTGACATAAGTTAACAGATATACCTAAGTTGCTTTAAAGAGCTTTCCTTCTGGGACTCTATTCTTTCCAGTTACAGAAGTTTGCAAAAATTCAGAATATAATTTGTTGAGGTCTGGTTCCTTCTAGGTATTTTCTACCACTGATGGAAGTATAAGTCTACAATGCAGGATTGTCTTTCTCAAGAACCAGGGAACCAGTCTGTTGAAATATAATCATCAAGAAAGAGGGCCCTGTCTCCTAGTCTCTGTCGGCGGGTAGGAACCTAATTTCCGTGGGCAGCAATTAGCAAATATTGAGAGACCTGCTCACTCCATTCCTCCAGCATATTCCTATTAGCTCACCCCAGTACTTAAATACAGTCCTCCCACCTTCTGTTTCAGCAAAATTGAGTTCAATCCCTCTCTCCAATTGCAGTAAACTCTCTAGTCTTGGGCTTCCCTGGTGGTGCAGTGGTTTAGAGACCGCCTGCCAATGCTGGGGACACGGGTTCGTGCCCTGGTTCGGGAAGATCCCACATGCCGGGAGCGGCTGGGCCCGTGAGCCATGGCCGCTGAGCCTGCGCGTCCGGAGCCTGTGCTCTGCAACCGGAGAAGCCGCAACAGTGAGAGGCCCATGTACCGCAAAAAATTAAAAAAATAATAATAATAATCTTGACTAAGTAAAGTCTTCTTTTAACGTTACTGCTACTGCACTGTTAAACTGATCCAGTGCAGTTTTTCTTTTACGCTCATGACCAGACTTTTTGGCCTAGTATGAATGATGCAGGGCTTGATATATGCTAGGAATAGTTAACCTGTTCTCATTTTCACTTCCTGGAAAATCACAAAGGAAAAGGCTGCAATTTAGTCACAAAATTACTCTGCGGATATTGTTGGGGAATGAAAACACTTTGTAACTATATAGCTTTAGTTTTCAATTAGTTGAGAACCCAAGGAAGAGAAATATGAAGAACTCAGGCTTGAAAAAATATTACCGCATTATATCCAAGAAGGTAAAAAGCCCAAATTTAAAAATAAGAATGAAGCTTGCTATTTGAGAAATAACATGTTAGAGTATAAAGTATTTATGAATGATGCTTTATTTTAACCTTGTGGCCTATGGAAAAAGTTAAATCGTGATGATATGGGAATTGAAAAAAATAAAAAGTACTCCTGCGTCTTTTTACTCAAGCTAATATTATTTCTTTTTGTTCTTTTATTCAAGCTAGCTCAATGAATTCCAAAGTTTAGATAGACAATCAGTATATTATGAATTTAGAATATAAAGAAAATAATCTGTAGGAAATTAAAACCATCCATATATAATTCTATCCCCAATCAATCATTTCAACTTTTAGAATAAATTTTTAGAAATTTAGGCTATGGATATATTTATCCGTGAGCACAAAGATACAAGTCACAAATTCCCATGGCAGAAATTTTTGTATATTAAAGGCAGAATGTGTGCATGCATGTGCTTGTGTGTGCAAAATCCTGTTTCTACATATGTGTGTGTAGGATGTGCACAAATGCATGAAGATATCCGGGAGATATACAAGGAAGTGTTCATGGTATTACCTCCAGGTAGTGATTCTCAGGGTCAAAGAAGAGGAGTTAGAATTTTATATTTCATATTGTACATCCTACTGCATGGTTTGATTTTTAAATCAAAATTGTATATGTTAATCATACTTATTGAATGCAACTGTTTATAAAAAGTAAATGTTCTTGTCCATAAACAAGTGCAGAGTTGATAACTTCAGGAGCAAGATATGTCACTTTGCAATTATTGCATCTAATGACATAGGGTGAATATGTTTCCTCCATAATTTTGATCAATAAAAGGCATCCCCTTTGCTTGTTAGACTTAAAGAGACAGGGAGCCTTTGGTATGCATGGCAAATGTATCCTTAGCAGGAAGACTATCTTGCATAATTTAAACTGGGGCCTGGAATTTCATCTTATATTATAGGACCCTAGTTTCTATCTGGACCGTCAATACCTGTTAAGTAATACACTGACAACAGTAACTTGATTTTCAGAATTAAATGGCAAATATAGATATTCTATTGCCTGAAACTGCTGGAGTATAGTATGATTTACATAGAGACACCAGGCATTAATCATGTAGGTAAAACCAGTTAAATATTCACAAGTTTGATTAGTGAATTTAAACATTCAATATGGTTTAAGGCAATTAGTTTTGCACATTTGGGGAAAATGGGAAGTGTTGTGTCTTGGGAAGGGCAGTGTGGGCTTGTTAAAGAATCCATGACATATGAAGAGAGTTAACGTTAAGTCGTATGCACTGAGCGTGAAATAGGAAATGCACCGCTCAGAGCCACCCGTTAAGATCCTCTTATCTCCCTGCAGAAGGAAACTGAACTTTACGTGTTGCTAGTGTTAGTGAGTCCGGCTACTATGTTTATCACAAATGGGGGCTGGGAGTCTAGTTAAAAGGATTTTATACTCTTGGCTTCAGCGCGAAACCAACTGCAGAAATAACCACCTCCACCACCAGCATCACCAAACAAAATCTATTAAGACCCCACATCCACATGGATTCTATCAGAGCCAGGCTGATGGAAATCAACTCCAAATCCAGTCAGCATAAGGATAAATGAACATTTTTTATCCTGTATCCCTTAATTTTTCAGGGTGATGAGACATTGCTTTTATATTTTCTTTCAGAAGTGGTAACAGCTCTCAGGCTGAGGAATTGGACAGATGTTAAGCCATAGGCAAAACCCCACTATTTATAAAGAGTTATTGGCATTTCAAAGTCATGAGGCAATTCACCCTTCTGAGTCCCTTAGCCAGGTTGGCTAACTTGAAATTACATTTCTCGAAAGCCACAGGAAGATACAACTTTCCTCTCCTTTGCCCTTACCCTGCATAATGTCTTAGCGAAACATTTTATTCCTGATGGCAAACTCTTGTTTCTCTTTGGACGATAGGTATGGTTCAAGCTCATATTTATCTATTCTTTAAGTTTGTCATCTTCCTTTCCAATGCACCTTGGCCAGGAGAACACCCTTTAGAATGGTAGAATCAAAGTTTAAATGTCTATTGCCCCTCGACAATATGCTACAAATGAGTTGACACTGTAATTAAAATGAAGACAGCAGATAGATGTCTGCAGATAGAAGATCTATTTATACTAAGTTCTCTTGACAGCTGATGGCATCATATGAGCCATTTCCAATGATTTAAATAATGAGGGGAAGTCCTGCCCCTGAATCATGTACTTGAAGTATCAGTCTAGATGCAATTCTAACTTACAGAGGAAATCCTGGAATATCAGGTGCAAACTATTATTCCATATTCTAAAACCAAAGGAAAAAAATGATGCAGAAGGAAGCCTTCTTTTGATATACTTCAATATACCTGAGAACTATAATCCACCTATGAGACTTAATGGAGAACACTGAATATTTTGAAGCAGTGATTTTGACATTAAGTGATGGTATCTGCAATTGAATTTTTGAAATCTAGGGCTGTTATTCCATTCAGCAAAGAAGACAAAGTAGATAATTTAAAGTTACTTTAATAAGGATGCTTGTTAGATGGGAAAAGAAAATCAAGTCAAGTAAATCCTGTTTCTTTAATGCACACAGATTTTCACAGATTAAAAATTAATCAAAACTTTTGAGAAATTAGAGTTTGAGGAACTTGACACCTTAAGATGTGTTGTTAGTTTTCAAAAATATCATGCTATTTGTTAAAAATGCAGTGTCAAAAATATTTTAGAGGTGCCAAAGATTTCAGAGTAGTATTTTGGCCTCAGTAATCATAAAGAATTTTAATAAACTCCAGACAGTATTCTGAATTATATAATTCATATCTAGGGCTGTGCATAATACTGGTAAAAAGATTCATTATAGCACATGAGATAGCTGGATAGAACTGAGATTAAGAATGGGAGAGGAATATCAAAGAAAAAATTCAGTCAGATTCCTATTATATTTCCATTAGCAAAGGACCAGGAGACATCACTGAAATTCCAGTCATCTTTGTAAAGAATGAGGAATTATTGTGATCACATCTTTGATCTTTTCTCCTGGATTTTAGCAGCTTCACTTGTAATTTTTTCCTAAAATTATCCTAATCCTTAAAAATCTTCTGCTTCACACAAAAAGAATCTTGGTGAAAACCTTTGACCATCTCTACAGACATACTTGGCTCTTGTATCAACACTGGCCGCAACCTAACCTAAATCTAAATTTCACGACTGGAACATTTGTATAGGCACTAGGAATGTGTTATTTATGGAAGACAAAGATAAGAGAGAAGGCCTTTTGAACTGACCCTTTCCCTCCTGATAGGATCCAAGTTAGAGGACAACAAATTATCTATTGTGCCCATGAGACAAAAAAGGTGTAGACAAAATATCAACTATCCAAAGATACCAAATGGAAGGTTGGACAGCGCTAGACCTTTGATGATGTCTTTGAGTTATTGAATTAATCCTGGAACAACTGACCTCCAGATTTCTACTGACATAGGTAAAAATGACTTAAACCATTGGTCTTCTGTTACTTTTAATCAAAATCATCCTTAACTGATATAAATAGCTCCCTACCTAATTAGAACAACCATTAACATGGCATGTAAGATTGTAAGATCTTCCATGAAAGGACCCTGACTACTACATTTCCCATCATTCCTCAGTATAATAAGATATACTGCCTTTTTCCTCTCTCTTCTTCTTGGAAAACAGTTCTTGTCAAGTTCATTGTACCATTGTCTTCTTACCCTTCTAAACAGTCAGGTTTCAGTTTAAATGGCCCTTCTCAGAGATGCTTTATCTGATCATTATAGACAAGGAAGTGGCCCTCGCCCAATTTTTTTCTATGACCAAAACATTTTTTGTTTTTACTTCATGGCACTTTTTGTAATTTTTATTGTTTATTTCTGGTTCCTTTAATCATATCACCCCACAATGTAATCCTGATGAGAGCAGAGGCAAGTATGTTTTAATTACCTCTATTACCTGGCTCCAAGCCAGGGAGTCTATAGCATATGGTAGGTTCCTGATGAATATTTTTTGAATGAATAGATGCATAGGTTGGTGCTTCAAAGTAATACATGTAGAGGCAACACCCATTTAAATATTTTAACCCCTTAGAAAGCTAGACATTAGGGTAATAAGGACTGAGTCTGATGCTTATACCACAGTATTATCTTCCTACAAAAATAGCACTCTTGTCAAATCAGTAAGGTCCTATGATGTTGGTGTTATGTATTCTGATTTTCTTTGAGCATTTTTATGTGTATATATTACTTCCACCACAAAAAATTTTGGTTCACTATGCTTATTTCACTTTTCATTTGAATGTGTGCTAAACCACTAAGTACAGTTTATTTCAGTAACATTGCTATGAAATTCCCCTTTATTAACTTATATCTCTTTTATGAAACAGTATGACATCTTTCCATTACCTCTTATTTCAGAAATAAAGTTGCTACAGTTGTAATAATGTGAAAACAAATTTAATATCAGGATTTTAAAAAATGCTGTGTGTGGGAAAATTAATACGAGGAAAATAACGTATAATGGAAAAGCAGAAATAATTACATTTACCAGTTAGAATTTTTTCTTGTATACTTTATTTTTTCTTCCACTTTTATTGAGATATAACTGACATACAGCACTGTATAGTTTTAAGGAGTACAGCTGCGTGGAATGGAGACCCCAGTATAAGAGCATAATGAAATTGGGGTTTAATTTTTTCCTCATAACAGAAAGCTTTGCTTATTGACTTTGGTTCAGGGGCTTGTGGATCTTAGGGACAAGATTTAGGATTCCCTTAGCCTTTTCCTTATGGTGGCTTTGTGGTCACAAGAAGGATGTTGATGCTCTGGTCTTCATTTCTGCATTCCAGTCAGAAACAAGGGTAAAAGAGTCACATTTGTTGCAAAAGTCTCAGGTGGTTTCCACTTATATCATACTGGCCAGAACTGAACCTTATGACTATGCCTTACTCCAAAGCAGGTGAACAATATATGTTTTTGTTGGATGCCTGAGGAAATCAAAGTTATTATGCTAATTATGAAGAAAGGTGGTGAAGTCATAATTTTACCAAAGTAGTCATGTCTGTCTAAGAAAGAAAAACATATTTAGGATGACTGTGTGTGCTTGAGGTCACATTACCAGTGCCACCCAGAAAATCTGCCATATGACAGAGCATATATTTTACAATGTATGCTACAGGTTTCCTCCTCCCATGGGACCATTGTGCAGAAGAATGGAGAGAGAATGAAAAGGTTTTTACTTCTGCATATGAATTTTCTCTTTATGAGATAAAGATTGTTAATAATTTCTTATGGAAGCAAAACCAGGTTTAGAATTTGCCACTTATACAAACTACATTGCAAGAGAAAAGAAGTGCCCTTACTCTTTACTTTCTTATTCTTTTGCATGTGGATATTCAGTTATCACAGCACTATTTGTTGAAAATACTGTTCCGTCCCCATTATGTTTTCTTGGCATCCTTGTATAAGATCAATTGCCCTTAGACATTTGAGTTTATACCTGGACTCTCAAATCTATTCCATTGATCTGTATTTCTATACTGTTGCCTGTATCACACTGTATGGTTTATTGTAGCTTTTTAATAAGATTCGAAATAAGAAAGTAAGAGTACTCCAACTTTCTTCCTCTTTTGCAAGGCTGTTTTGACTATTCTGAATCTCTTAAATTTCCATTAAGAATTTTAGAACCAGCTTGTCAACTTCTGAAAAAAAAAAGGCAATTGGAATTTTGATAGGGATTATGTTGAATCTGTATATCAATTTGGTGAGTATTGCCATCTTAACAAGATTAAGTCTTCCAACCTATTAATGTTTTTGCATGTCGTTAGGTCTTTTTAATTTACTTCCATGATGTTTTCTTCTTCTCAGTGTGCATGTCATATTTATTTTGATACAGTTATTTGTAAGAATTTTATTTTTTGTTGCTATTGTTAAATAGAATTGTTTCCTTGATTTCATTTATAGATTGTTCATTTCTAGTATATAGAAATAGTACTATATATTCTATTCTAAATCAATCTGGTATCCTGCAAACTTGCTACACTTGTTTATTAATTCTACTAGCATTTATTGGATTACTTAAGACTTTCTGTATTACAAGGTCATGCTATTTGCAAATAGAGGTAGCTTTACTTCTTCATTTTCAATCTGGGTGCCTTTTACTTCTTTATCTTACCTAATTGCTCTGGGTAGAACCTCCAGTACAATGTTGAATAGAAACGATGAAAGTGGACATCAATGTCTTATTCCTAATCTTAAGGGAAGTGTTTTCAGCTTTTTACCATTAAGTACAGTGTTAAGTATGGGTTTTTCATAGATGCCCTTTATCAGGTTGAAGACATCATATCTATGTCTAGTTTGTCGATTTTTTTTTTCCCATGAAAGGGTGTTAGATTCTGTTTAAATTTTTTCTACATCTATTGAGATGAATCGATTATTTGGGTTTTGCTCTTTTGTCTATTAATGTGAATATGAATTGATTTTCATACATTAAATAAACCTGGCATTCTTAGAATAAATCCCACTTGGTCATGGTGCACAATTCTTTTTATATACTGCTAGATTCAGTTTGGTAATTATTGCGGATTTTGGTGTTTTTTAATTTTTTCCTTCAGTAATATTAGTCTCTAGTTTTCTTTTCTTGTGATGGCTTTGCCAATATTACCAGGGTAATATGGACGACATAGAATGAGTTGAGAAGTGTTTCCTCCTCTTTATTTTTTGGAAGGAATAATTATCTAATATGTTGTCATACAATTGATCATAGTATTCCCTTATAATCTGTTCATTTCTGTAAAGTCAGTCTCCACTTTCATTCCTCATTTGTCTAATTTGTATCTTCTTTCTTTTTATCTTTATCAGTCTTGTAGAAATTTGACTAGTGGGACAAGGATGAAGTTTAAAAGCTCTCTTTTAATACAGAGGAAAGCAAAAGAAACTCATAAGCTGGTTAAGATTAGTGATATGGAAGGAAAGGAAAATGTATACCTAATTATTTGCTTTTCCAGAAGTAAAATAATATAAAAAACACTGATCTTAAATATAGAAAACAAACTTATCTGAAATAAAGAATAAATGAAGTTGCATATTTAAGGTGATTACCTGTACCAGGCAGAATCAATGAAAAGAGGACCTAAATATATCAATGAATATATGTGGAATCTAAAAAAAGCCAGCTTATACAAACAGACAGTAGAATGGTGGTTTCCAGGGTCTTGGGGGTGGAGTGAGGGAAATGGAGAGATGTTGGCCAAAAATTACTAACTTCCAGTTATAAGATTAATAAATTCTGGGAATCAAATAAACAGTATGATGACTATACTGAAAAGGGGAAAAAAGGAAAATAGAAGTGCAGGTTGATAAAAGAACATTTACAATGGTCAGGAAGCTAGCATGAAGCTGTGCCAGGTTTTTAATCCAAGGATGTGTTTCTCCATTGTTCTTGCTTCACCAAATACAGCACTCCACTTGTAATTCCTCCCTAACATTTGTTAAGTGTTCAGATGCATAGCAATGTATTCACTTGATAAAAAATAAAATTACACATATATGTGTATACACACACACACACACACACACACACACACACACATATATATATATATATATATAGTGAATTATTCAGCAAGCTGACAGGTTTTACTGACAATATCTGGCACTGATTTTTATTACATATAATCATGAACTTATATCAATTGAATTCAGTAAGAAGTAATTGCTTTCTTTATTGTAACTAAGAATATATATTCAACTGAATATAGATTTATTCTGAATATATATGATTATATACATACATATATATACACAAATATATATATATATATATATATACACATGCTGGTTTTCAATGTGAAAAATGAGAACACTGCATTTACTAAAGATATGCACTGTTTTCCACCTTTTGGTTTATGTAATTTACCTCATAATTAAGCACATGTATATGAGGGTTTAGACCTTAACTATAAGTTGGGGTGAATGAGACAAAAATTGCATATGAGGAAACCACAGACTCAGCTGTAGATGCCTTTTTCATCCTGGCCACTCCCCTTCCAAACATGTGTTGGCATCTAATGAGAATAGATGCATAGCTCCTCAGGAAGGGCTACAACAAAGTAGGGTCAAATAAGCAAAATGCTATATGAGTTGCTGGAGAAATGTTTGGTGACAGAAATAGATAGTGATTGTTATTCTGCAATCAGTGTTTAAGAGGTGTTGAGGTCATGCTATGGGCCGTTAGCAGGGATTGAAGAAAGCAGCATGATTTTGGAGCATTGCCTTTAAGTGCTCTTTCCTTCAAATGGCATCCATCTTCCCTTTTTAATTGTGGATCTGAGTTTGATTGTGGAGTTTAATTGCCTCGTTAAGAATGTCATAATTGGGGCCAGAATGTGTGGGTGTGATTTGTGGTTCAGTCTTGAGCAGCTGTGTGACTTACCTTCTCTGTGCCATGATTTTCTAATTTACAAAGGGCTGCTGTGGTGTTTAAATGAGTTTGGCCACATAAAGAAGTTAGAACAGTGACTGGTACAGAGCAGGGTCTCAATAATGTTAATGTTATTGCTACGATTATCTCAAAGCTAGATTTCTTTAAAGCCATGTGCCAATTAATCTCCAACAAGGTATTAGCTGTTTCAGTTAAGGTGTTTGTACATAAGGGTATTAAAACCTAATTAGGTGACTCCTAATGTTAGAAAACCTTCAAAGACCAAAGGATAGGACATCTAATTGTGGTATTTCAGACACTTAGTATCAGGCCCAGGAGAAAAATGGTGGCCATTTTAGCAGTTTGCAAGGACTGGCACCACTTGAATTACTGTGTGTGGGCAACTGTTTTCTTCATCTGTCTATAATGGAGGCCCAGAACTAGGAATTATGAGAGGAAACAAAACCAAAACTCCTGGGAGGAAATGGGTGCAGACTGAAGAAAGAACAGAGGGGGAGAGTTACATGCCAGTATGGCTGCCTTTTGGATACTCAAGCTGCTTAATGGAATAAGTTGTGACATTCCTCAAATGCTGTTGAAATGACCTTGATTTGTGGTTTCACGTGGCTTCACTAAAATTTATAAGAATGAGGGACTCAAGTCTTCTAAGTCTGTTTATAGAGCAGATGTTTGATGAAATTATCTGGATGAGAGAAGTGTGCAGATAGATGATGGACCTCAGTGACCTTTGACTATCCTCTAGTAGCTTTAGATTTGTAAGGAAGCTACATTAATTCACATGAATAACCAACCAAGCAAACAGCAAGAAAATGAAAACAATTTAAGACTATGATAGAACTTTTATTCCTCCCATATATCTATAATTACACATTTGTATCTGAGCTGAATGCTGGAAAGTAGGACAAATTAAAAAGAAACTAAAAGAAAAAGAGAAAGAAAGAAAGAAAGAAAAAGAAAGAAAGAAAGAAAGGAGAAAGGAAATAATGCAGAGGAAGAAAATTAAAGAAAAATGGTGGAAACACAAGGCTTCTTGAAATAAAATAATAAAATTAAAGCATTAGGAGAGTGGGGATGTTACTTCACTCTCAAGCTCTGTATGGAGAGCATTCACTTAACCTGATGAAATGACTAAGGTTGGGAGGATCAGAGAGGTGATATCTTGACTGCTGTTCTTTGGCCCTTGGATGGCAAAGGTTATTCTCTTTTCCTTTGAGTTATTTCCTGTCATTTTTCTTGAGATATATGAGGCATTTTGTTCAAGATACTGCTGGTAGGCTCTCTCTAAAAGGATTCCTAGTAACCTCCACTAGCCTGCTCTTTCTTCCTTGCTTCCCCCTGATGAAACCCCTCTCTGACATCCTGGAAGATGCAAACTGGGGTACATACCTCCAAAAGTGGCAACTTCTAGGCCATTCTTAAGTGTGTTCCAGAGGCTGAATTAAGCTGGTCAGTTGTTGTAAAGACTACCTATTAGAGAGTGTTCCTAATTAGCTTATTGGGAGAAAGCTCTCCTGGTTTCTCTGTGCCTGGTTGTTATTGAATGAGCTGCTGCTGAATGAAATAAATGTATTCTTTATAACAATGAGGTCATTTTTACGCTTATTAGTCTTTAAAGCAAGCTGTTTCTTTATAGAACAAAGTTGGATTTGAGAGAGAGAGAGAGAGAGAGAGAGAGAGAGAGAGAGAAGATGATGACTTATTGAAGGGAAAGGAAAAGAAGCTTTTGTGTGTATGTGCCCACATATTTTATTAAAAGTTTTAGTGATCTCTCCAAGAGCAAGGTGTCTGTGCCTTTAATCATTTTCATTTTAAAAACAGAGCCTTATATTCCCACATCTTCAGCTGTACCAGAGGGCAGCTAGGCCAACCTTAACAACATTAATTTCTCTTTATGACAGGACTAGTGCTGCCCCAGGTCTTCAGAACTGCCTAAAATGTCTAGAAAAGTAGATAATGAAGAGGATATTAGAATTGTAAACAAGAACAATTTTGTAATAAAAACCATATATTTTCTCCATTGGACTTTGGGCTGAATACTGCGGCAGCAAAAGTGTCACGAGTCATAATTTGTTGATGGCTACTGAGCATTAGTTACAGTCAGAGTGTGTGCATAAAGGCCATGTCCCCCTGGCATCCCATTAAAGGGGATCTCAGATGGGTAATTGCAATTTTGTTGTTCTAATGTGTCCCTTTCATTTGATATTTCATTGTGCTACCTGATGAAAAGAACTTGTGTATTACAACTTCCCAGGCTGCTCACAGAGACTTTTGCCTTTATGCAGAGGCATTTTGCACAAGTTTAAAGGATTTATTAAAAGTGAACTTGGAAGGATCACCCTACTAAAAGTCAAAGAAGACCCATGTCCAACCCTGGATTGCTTCAAACGTTTAGGAACGATCCCGATCGGAGCGTTGAAAAAAGAAGCACTTCCCTCCCCGCTCTGTGTTTCTCCAGCAGCACATCCCGGCTTCTATCATCTATTCATCCTTCTTGCTGACAGGGTTTATGAGTCTGGTACAATAGACTAAGAAACAGTAGATTTCCCCCAAGAAACAGAGTGCTCTTCTTTGTTTGTCTGCAAGGAATGTTAAAGCGAAGTGTAAAATGTTAATATCATATTGTCTGTTAATATCATAAGTAAGACTGTCTTCTTGTCTTAAGGTGCATGACCGCTGAGGAAGTTCATACCGTGCTTAAGCTTTTGTCTTTCCCTCATCCTTTGTCATCCTGATTCACATGGAAGAAATCTGAACACATCATCCTGGAAACATAACAACTTCCAATAATATGGTTTTTGTTTGCATTTCATATCTTTTACTGTACTCAGTGGCCTATATTCCACAATGAATTCTCTGAATTTAGTTTTGCTAGAGAAACAACGATACACAAAGCTCCTCAATTTCTATTGAGGTCTTTTCCTATTGAAGGTAATCATGAAAAATATTTATATTTTCAATTTGCCAGAACTTATTTGCACAGTTGTATGATTTTCTTTTCAAGACTGGCAGTAGTATAATAGCACACGTTTCAAAAAAGAAAATAGTTATTCTCATGAAGACTAGAGTAAGATCCCAAATACTTTACTACTGAAGTGAAAAGAGAAGACACATTATGTTTTATGAACTCTTTTGAAATATTGCAACGTAAAAAATAAGGGCAGAAACATTTCATCTGCATTTATTAGCATCTAATTCACTTCTTGCAGCTTAGGATGTGCAGGTAATCAACTTTGTCCTTGTAGTGGGATCAGGTTAGGTTTAGGTGCCTTTCAGATGAGCTGGGGTTCAGACAGAGCTCGCTTGAGCCCCATACAAAAATGGCACTCTTCTATTATTTAGGCACCTGTCCAGAGGTTGGGGGAAAATTTTTCCCTGTGTGGATTTAGCCTAAGAGAGCAGAGATAACCACCTCGCTTTCTGTGTCTAATAAGATGTGAAAGGGGGCAGAAATAATGAGTATTACATTGTATTTTTCATGTAAAAGCCCAAGAAACAAAACGTCCTGAACACTGGCAGTGATTCCAGTCATTTTCAAATGAAAAGGGTTATTTGTTTCCAAATTACAGCAGCCACTGGAATGCATACATTTATGGCTCAGAAATCCTCATTTTGTGAAGTAAAATTACCTTTCAGTAATTTAGTCACTGCAGGCTTTCTCCTGCTGACTGGTCAGAAGCTATCAGATAGCTTGCAGCTGCGGGTTGAAGCCTGACCATTTTTTTTTCCCTAGGACAGGCAGTTAGTTAGTAGAGCCATCAGTACAGCATCTGTCATCCTGCTAGGCCCAAATTGTTTTCTATGATGGATGTCACAGTCTGTATGATCAAAATAGAAGCCCTGCTGCTTTTAATTGCAAAATCGGAGTACTTGCACATTTATTATTATGCTGAGGTTATTACCTCACACAAAATGAATTAACAGGTGAAAATAATTGATGAGAGGAGTCTAGGGATTTTTAGCCTCTTCAAAGAGACTTTGTAATTATGGCATAATGAATGTTCTGAGACATATCTGTGGGGGGCAGCATGAGACCACCAAAGATCTCTTCAGATTGATGATAAATTCTACTGAATTTTACTGTAATACTGCTTAAATTTACTTAGCAATTAGTTTAATAGGCCTACATGATTCATGATACCATACTGAGAATTTTTAAATAAGTTTGTCCCATCAATCTATAAATTAAGCTACTTACCTCAGCTTTCTTCCCAAGGTGATGGAAAACGTGAACACATCAGACTTTCTGAAACAAAGATGACAGAATAGGGGTTTGGGTTTCACAAATCCCTGACTAAATGCTGCTGGCATCTCAAATCATTTCCCTTCCCCTCTTCCAATAGCTTGTGAAAAAAGCCTCACCAAATTATGTCCAAATATAGTTTTAAGAGTTTCCCAGCACATGAAGACTCTGCATTTGTCCTGTGAAGTAAATCGTTTAAACATTTCGCAAGCTGAAGTAATTGCTTTTGGCTTTCTGACCACTCTTCCATTCAGACTTGGTCATATTTCAAATTCATTCAGCCCCTGAGTGCATCCAGAGTGATGGAGTCCAGCCATCTCTCCCCTTCCTCCTGACATCCTGAAACTTCAGGGGGTGGGGAGATCTCTGTCACCATGAACTCACTTCCAACCTTGCTTCAGAGCACAGAAGGCACTTTCCCTGAACTAAGCCAGTGCAGCCAACAGGCTGGGGTATTGCTTTTCATGTGTGCTTAACTTGGTCCAGAACAGTGGTGTAAGATAGACAACCTAGGAGTACAAGGGCAGCAAAATATTATTATGTGATGTAAGAGACCATTTCAAGAAAAAGAAAGAGAGCTATAACTGAGTACATCATGAGCTTGCTTCTTTTCCATAACCACATATTATTGACATACAATGTGTATCCAAATCTCGAGGTAATTCTTTAATTAGCAAGAGCTGAAAACTCCTTTAATTGAGTACTGTTATAAGAAATATACGTAAAGGAAATCTTGAGACTAAGGTAACCTTTAGTTAAAAGTGAAGGAGAGACAAAGAAATGGAAAACAGAGCTGTAAGTTCTGAGGAATTATAAACTCAATAAAAGAGTCACATGTTTAAAACAACTATATTCATTTTTTAAGTGACAGGGAGCTTTATCACAGATTCAGACTAGATTGATTAATCCATATTTCTAGAAGATATGCATTATTTATCTTGTTCTCGTTCCTTTTGTCTCACACACACACTCAGACACACACACAAACACACACACACAGCTTCCTACCCCAGAAGTAGGTAGAATCCTTGTAAAGGGTCTATTCTATTTGAAATAGTTTCTAATGACTATTTGCTGTTATTCTCATCCTGAGTTTAAATGAAATGAATATTTGAAGCATGCAGTCAGTATTGAGGTATGCAATTGATACTGAGGTGACTTTTTACATTATGTATATATCATTTTATATATATAGAATATAAAATGTAATGATATATATGTGTATATATATATGATTCTTTTCAGATTTTCTGTCAGCATTTTATATTTGAGTATATAATATCAAATGGTCTCAATAACAGGAAGAAAAAATACATGGCCAGAAAATATAATGAATGCAAGGCAAGTAGTGGATTGCCCCACATGTGAAACGGACTGTGGTAACTCGTATCAGGCTGCATGTCACTTGCAGAGGCATTTTTCATAAACCTTCACATGCCTGCATTTATCTTCAGTCTAAACCCCAAGATGAATTCTCCAAAGACATTAACAATAGATAAATGTTTTTTAAACAAAATAGTCTATTTGAAAAATCTGTTACAAAGGTAGGAGGGCGTTATAAAATTGAATTTCAATTGTTTCATAAACCAGTGCACCAATCTGGCATATTACTTTATTGTGGTCTTAACTTTAATTGAAAGCAAAATAACCTAAAATTCAGAGGTTAATGCTATAAAATTTTGATACCTGTTTCATTTAAATTATATTGGATTATTGTTATGAAACACCATGGAAAACACTCAAGGGATTCCAACTTGAACAACAAAAAAATGCAGGTGAAAGAGTGAATTTCTGAAAAATTTCATGGTAATGAAGCCAGGATACAATTTTTAAAATTTGATTATTAAAGGGAATTCAAAACCTTATTTGTAACACCAACCAAAGAGCAATAGATTACACAATTTAAATTTCACAGTAAGCTATACAAACATAAATAGATGTCTTAACAGAAATGAAGAGCAGAGGGATTGGGTGTGCTTTATGATAGCTTTGTGACAAATGACACATGCACAGAGTGCGCTATAACTGACTCTAAAGCAAATTCAGCTGCTTTTTTTCTGGTCTCTTTTTTTTTTCTGCGTATAATATGTACAGAAGTACAAATGTTTAGAAGGTGTCTAGTAATTACAAACAAAGAACATTCAATGCAGTATGTATGCTTACCACAGAAATTGTATTTTATATAAGAAAATCTGATGTCCTTTTTAATGACTATAGAATGTGACGTAGTAACGATAGGGAAAAAAGTATTTGTTTTATTCATGGGCCATCTCAAAATAATTCTTGTGTGTCCTAGGGGATGGTGAGATGATGGAGTCTGAATCACTGGCTTACCAGACAGATCCACTTCCAGGAAAGGGAAAGATTTGCTGATAATTTAATGAGAATGCAAATAATTTCTTTGATGATGCTAGAATTTTGGTAGTGATAGTCTGCTGCAAGCATGCTATGCTAAGAATTCTGTGTAAATAAATGGAATTGGATTTGGGACCTGGCTTTATGTAGACAACACTGGTTTCTGAGTAATACCCATTCAAACACCTCACTCTGATGTATTGCATTAATAGATCATCAGAAGCAGTTGTCATTCCAGTGATGTATTAGTGTAATACATGAGAATGAGACTCACTGATGATGTATTTAGTACTCACAAGATGGCAGTGTCCGGAGAAGAAATGGGCCTAGGAAGGAAGCCATTATGGCTCCAGGATAAAGTCAGTCAGCTTGCAGCGCTTTACAAGCTTTTTCCGACTGCTAAGTCGGTGTATTGTTGCTGAAGCTACTTTTAGGACACTTTTGCTGGTACAAGGAGAAGAGGGTTGCTTCCCCAGTTCAAAACAATTTCCACTGGTGAGCTGCAAGATAATATACATACATGTCTGGTTACCATTCAATATTTTAGTGTGTATCAATTTCTATATTGGCAGAGAGGCTTGTGTGCTCTTAGTGCTAGCTTGTGTGGGCCAAAAAAAAATCTCTCAGGCAGGATTTTCTGGGTTGATACTCAAATATATTATTGTAACAGCAGTTTTCCAACTGATATTTTCTGCCAAAGGGGAAGGTTTCGATAGTAAGTGTCTACATGCCACCAATCATGGGCACAGCTTCTGGCATTAGCTGGAGGTGCAGATATTTTAAGTGAAACATTAAACTTAGGTCTGACTGTCATACATTTTCTGCTAATAGAGCTTGCAACACCTACTATAAATGTAGATGAATTAGATACTCCCAGTGACCTCTATCTACCTCCTGCTGTGCTTTTTCTAGAAGGGTAAAAGAGAGACTTTTAAATGTTTATAACATAAGGCTAAAAAGGCTTTTTTATGCAATGGAATAGCAGTTACTGTTCCCCTTCTTACAGCAGCTGATTGCAACATAAATAAAACAGTAGGGCTAGTCATCCCAGCTGTGGAATGGATGCATCAGACAGCAGTCAAAAGGCATGGATGGGTGAGGGTAGGGCATTTTCTTCCCAGGGTCTGGGCTGGTAAAGATTGGGGATGCCTTGATGTGTGTGTGTGCCTGCAGATTGGAAAGGAGGAAGTGGAAGAAGGGGGGTAGAAACAGAGAAGGAAGTCGAGGTGATAGCTTATACATGTCATTTCCTTCCCTGGAATTTAGTAACTGATGTATTGTTTTAAAGAAGTTTCCTGAACGCCTCCCTATTCAGAAAGTCTAAGAAGTAGTGGAAGGGAAGGATTCACCACAGAGACGGTGGATGCTGAAATACTTCATCCCATTTCCCTAGCTAGGTTGGTAGTGGCTTTCCTAGGCTACCTTAAGCAACCATGCTTAGAGCAGAAGACTAAATTTGGAGGGAAAACAGGGGGCATTTTTTTCTTTTTCTTCTTTCTTAAAAATTTTTATTGGGGTAGAGTTGATTTACAATGTTGTGTTAGTATCAGGTGTACAGCAAAGTGAATCTATTATACATATACATATATCCATTCTTTTTTAGATTCTTTGACATTCTTTTTCTTAAGTGGTATTTCTACTTTCAGAGATATTTTCAATTCTTACATTTGAGACAGAGAAATCATTTTATGGTTTATGAATAAGAAACAGGAATTCTTTCAGTTTAACCATCTCTGTTTTGTCTGAAGGCTTAGAAAATGTTATGGAAAAATGTATTGCCTACTTTAAATTAACAAGAAAGATGATTTTGAAATATTTAATATATCAAGTATATCTAATCCTTTTTTAAGAATAGTTATTTTATGTAACGCCCATTAAGGTGTACATTTTCCAAAATGTTTATTGGCTTTCCAAATCATTAACCCTTAATGCTCAGTTGTATTTTTGACTCATTAGTAACACTGTTGAACTGCTGAATGATTATTTCATACTATTTAAGTTTTCTTAACATCTAGGAACTAAGGCCTGGGATATAGACTTGCACTTGAGGATGAATAGATGAGGGGAAGGGTAGGAGGGAGGGATAGATTGGGAGTTTGGGGTTGACATGAACACACTGCTATATTTAAAATAAAATGCCTTTCCATGAAAAACATGAAAAAATAGAAAAACATTTAAAGAAAATTAAAAGAAGAAACTAAAAAAAATTTAAAAATTAAAAAAAAAGTAAAATCTATTTTTGAGGGTTCAAAAACACCAAAAGAAATAAGCCATGGACAGAGACTGAGATCATTATACTATAGCTATCCACCAATAATTTTTAGGTGATATAAAAATGATTTTTCACATTAAGTGGTTGTATTTTTGTTACATATTTAAATACATAAAGTGTGTTCTTACTTTTGCCTCAAATATGTTTGCATGAAACATTTAATTATTTGTCTAGAGAGTTTAAAAAGTCTTTACACTGAAAATGTACATGATTAATTCAGCAAATATCTGTTACAGATTTCCACATTATTAAGGAATGTGTGCTATCAGGTTTGCATAGAGTTAAACAGTGCTAACAATATCTAAAAGAAAAACCTGGGGGTGTTTCTTTGCTTTAAGTAGCAGAAACAACTCAGACACAGCCCCAGAATTCCTTTTTCCCCCTCCCTCCCTTCCTCCCTCCCTCCTTCCCTTCCTCCCTCCCTCCCTCCCATCCTTCCTTCCTTCCTTTCTTCCTTCCTTCCTTTCTTCCGTTAAGTACACAGCAGTAGAGAAGAAAGGTTAGAGAGACAGGAGGGTACATTGCCACCTTCAAATTGTGAAAACCATGAAACAGTTATTTACCTAAAACTCTGCAGTATTTCTAAAATGTTACATAATTGCAAAGGTATGTTAACGCTATTT
Source organism: Lipotes vexillifer (assembly GCF_000442215.2). Lineage (NCBI taxonomy): Eukaryota > Metazoa > Chordata > Mammalia > Artiodactyla > Lipotidae > Lipotes > Lipotes vexillifer. The sequence goes on along the minus strand of NW_006773125.1, from coordinate 537,465 downwards.
TCATGCAATAAGATGTGCTTTTCTATATATAGACAATAATCCTAGTGAATGAGTAACAAGAATGTAAATTAACTGTAAAAGTGATAGGAAAATTTACCACTAGAAAACTCTAGTGCTCTGAGGAACGCTTTTAATAGTAGAACAAAAAAATAAATAAATAAATAAATAAAGTGCGAATATGAGGGTGCAGAAACAAGGGGCTAAGCTAAGCTAGTTTTGTGGAAAAGTTTGGGGATTTGAAGCTTTTATTTTAATAGTTCAAACACACTAATTTTAAGTATATTTTCAGTATTTTAAATCCTATGAAAGACCTACAAAAATTTTACATGCCTTAGATTGCAGTAAATAAAAACAAGAAACAGAATCCTAACAGGAAAATGAATTCTGACCTTTCAAACATTGTGCTCTATTCAACAACATCTAAGGTAGCAGTAAATCTAAGCTTGTACCAGATATATGTCACATTGTCTAAGAAGTAACAGCAACCAGAAAATCCAGAGTTCTCACAAACTTTGCAGGAGGTCAACACTGATCAAAGTCATTCCAGATGGTTTGTAGTTACAAAAAATATTTTAAAAAGTAAACAAATTTAATATACCATACCAGATAATTTCTCATATTTTTTCCAGCAGAAAGACTGTTTAATCCTTTACTATCTGCATTATTGAAGTAAAGGATTAGATTGTTATCTAATGGTGAAACGTGAGAAATTCCCTAGCACTTTTGTGAACAAAAATGAAAACCTAGTTTAGCAAAATACAAATCTCCCACTTCCACCTGATCTTAATGCAGAGAGTTCTTCATCAATGAAGTAACCACTCAAAGTTTTCCTTAAAATTTTGTCTAGTGCTCACACTGTTTTGACAGTAGCATTTCTTTGCTTAAATAGTTTTGGCACCTAATTATCTCCATGTACTTTTACTTTTTTACTTATGAATCCATCCCACTGTTATCATACTAGTCTACCAGCTGTAACTATGATTTACTATGTAATAGGTGGCAGCTCTCTAATGATCCCACCTGTGTCTTTATTCTAGTTTCTTTCTCATACTGTTCCATTGTTTCTAGGATTTTTTTTTTTCCTTTTCTCCTCAATCTCTCTCTCTCCAATTTCTATAGGATATACTCTTCTTTCAGCTACATAAATGTTGCCTTCTCACTTGATGGAAATTCACCTCATCACTTTTCTCCATCTTTTCAGGCTAATAGTCTCATTCTGGAAATGTCTATTTCTTTTACTTTTTTCATGAAGAGTTATTTTTCCCAACACTAGCCTTCACTTTCACAGATATAAAAACCTAATTGTGCACTGTGGTACAAATGAAATCTGAAATTATCAAGTGCAAAATTAGCATTAAAAAATCATAAGACAACAAACAATAGGGCTTTTATGTGATTTTTGTAATTGCATGAAACTAGTTACTCTGGTGATAATTGTTTGTACTTCATTAACATGCAAAGTGGTTTTATAGACTAACCCACACACAAAAGAAACCATTTTTGATGAGAACTGTGCTTTGTTTAATGTTAGACACCATTGTATTTGCTTTCCTAATATAACAGGTCTAATTAGTACCTAGCACTCATCCTTTTTCAGCTTGAACACTCTGAAGGTGACAATTGAATCACAATTCCATGACACTCTTTGTCAGTACCTGTCAAAATATAGCTAAGCCTTTAGGAGTTGTGATCTAAATACAGAAAAAAAAGTTAATAGTCCAGAAACAATATGTCTCTAGGTAACTTTAAAACAAAAAATTGCATGTTAGCCCTTGCTTAAAAACATAATACCATGAATGCTACCCCATTAAATGTAGCTCTGACAAAACTAACTTTGTCCTAATAATTTCTTAGCATTGTTTTTATCGTCTGACCTTTATACATTTGCCTGATTCATTTGATTTTACCTCCTTGGTGAGGTAGCACAGGTAGATGAATATCAACTTTTAAAATCAGTTAATCTGTACATGCACTCTTTTCAGAGATGATTTAGCTGTTCAACTTAAAAGCATGGAAAATATATTTTTTAACTGCACTGAAGAAGTAACTCCATTTGGCAAAGACTTTGTGAATCTAACTGTTCCAATTTGATTCTAACATGGGAAGGATGTTGGTCCCTGTTTGGGGCCTGTCTCTAGTTAGGAGAGAATGCAGATTCAAAGGCACAGGAGATGATATATTAACTTTTGTTGAATTCCGTGCCCTTCTCTACATAAGGCTGACTCTAGAAGGCCATAGGACTTTGGAGGACTAAGTTTATTATGGGAAGCAGCCATTCATGAGTCTTGACCACCAAAAAAGTTATCAAACATAAGACCTGTTACTTTTGGGAAAATGGACAGAAAATTGAGACTGATTTAAACCTTTAAAAAAAATCACATTTTGATTTTTTGGGGTATCAGACTGATGTCATTTTCCCCCAAATAGTTGAAGTAGCTTATAGAGATATTCCATGTAACTTAAGTTTTGTCTAAAATGTTGATGAATTTGCTAATTTGCAAAACTGATCCGTTAAATTAGTTATCTTCCTGAATTAGATGAGGTTCACCAATTAACCAGAGGCTCTCATAGATTTAGGAAAGTGTTTTCTAAAGTACCATTGTTCTTGTTTGCTTCTTATTAAAACTGAACACAAATGGCTTATATTAATCTCATGTAATATTTTAATACTAGAAAATAAAATAAAGCAACTATATTTTTATCTACACAATTCTGAGTCACTTGGATCCTTGGATTCTAGATCACCTATGATGAAATTAAAAAAAAATCATATGAAAATTTTAAAAAATTGTATGTGTGTCTTAAAGACACATCCACTTACATTCTGGAAGAATTTGAATTTAAGAAGCCTTGAGTAAAGTGTTGACATAAAAGAATTGCTCGTCACTTCTTCCTCCAAAAAACTCTTAGGAACATTTTCTTCCTATTCAGTTTATATAGTTAAAGGTTAAATGCCAACTTTTCCATGCCAATGCCTCACACTAAAATTCTACTTTTGTTGTTTTTTCCCACCACATTTAAGTCATCTCTGATCTCCTAATTTTATAATACAAAGGACAGATGATAAAAACAAAATTTATCATCCCCTCTTTTAATATTTTGGACATATATAACTATTGAAAATTTTGAGGGCTTATAATTTTTACTACATAGAACTTAAAATCCACAAATAAAATGAATTGTTTTGGATGACTGATTTTGGAGTGAAAATTAGTGAACAAACATTTTAATGAATAATGGACACATGAAAATAGAGTCCATAGATCAGAAGGTTAGAAGGGTCTTGAACGCCTTCCATCCACCTCTCAAACAAGATAATTGTAGACTCAAGTTTTTTGGATAAAGAATAATTAAGCTTCTGTTTGAAAACATCAAATAATTGTGAATTTATTATTTTACTCTATAGGATCTTTTCACAGTTTTTACCATAAAATACAGTTTCAAGACTCCATCCTTTTCTTCTGCATGTTCTCTAGATTGTCAATTACTCTTTTAAAAATGACATTCAAATCTTCTTTCCCTCTCTCTCCTTCTATCTACCATATCTATCTATCTATCTATCTATCTATCTATCTATCTATCTATCATCTAGTTTTAACATGCATATTATGTTCAGCGTGCACAGTGCTGAATTCAGACTGATGCATTGAGTCATTATCTTCACCCTAAAGCAACTTATAGTCATTAATGGAAATAACAAGTAAAGAACGATGTTGTTTAATCATAATTGTCAGCAATAGTCTTCTGGATGATTTAATAAAAAAGAGAGACTTGATTTAATGGAAGTGGAAAAGAAAGTCAGGGGAACTTTTCCTTAAGAGGAAACAAAAAAGATGTTTTCTTTTTTATTTCTTGGGGACTGAATAATATAAGGACTGAATCAAAACTTTTAGTATATAGAAGACTATGCATTAAAGTTTTGATATTCCAAAACAAATGTAGTTTCTGGCCCATAAGCTATTGTATATATTAGATAATCACTATCAAGCAAGGGCCTCTTGTTGCCTATACTCACATTTCTATAGTGACTAGATTTTGAGTCAAGAAAAATAGACCTATGTCCTCTCCACAAAAGTCCCAGGGAATTCATTTTTAATTTGAGCAAGAATCTTACGAGTTTTGAAAAGCTCATTAAATGTAATTGTAGAATCCTGCATTGACTATGAGAGATTCATCTCAAACTTAGACAGTCTAAGATAATTCAATTTGTGATTTAGACATTCTTTGCACCCTTATTTGCCATTTGACTCTTTCCTCAGTCTAACTTGCACCACATTGGATCCTCTATAAAGAATAACTGCAGTGCTATCAGAATGTATTTTAAAACAGATGAAAACATGTTGCTGTTTCTTTTGGAGTAGATCATTCTTCAGTCACTAATATCATTCTCTGCTCTAATTTTGTATCCCAGTTCCACTACATGGTGACATATTCAGAGTTCCCGTTGCAGAGCACAGGCTCCGGACGTGCAGGTGCAGCGGCCATGGCTCACGGGCCCAGCCGCTCCGCGGCAGGTGGGACCGGGGCACGAACCCGTGTCCTCTGCATCAGCAGGCGGACTCTCAACCACTGCGCCACCAGGGAAGCCCCTACATATTCAGAGTAGTTTTTTTGATGATAAGGAGGAGGAATCATAGCTAACTTAGTTCTCCTGAATAGCTCACTCACAAATATAGTGGCATTCAAACACCCTTCTATTCTTCATCCCAACAATCTTCAGACCTCATCATCAGCTAAATCCAAGCAATGTGTGTGTTTGGGGAGGGGAGGTGGTTTGCAACTGGGCAAATACTCAAAGCAAAGGAATGAATACAACCATCTGTATGGAAATTGGTATACTGCAAATCAGTCCCCTAACTGGGATTAGGGAGAATACATGTTTTCCCCAGCTCTGCTTCTTTCCCAGAATTTCACACACATCAATAACAATGACTTTTACTTCCTTCAGCTGAAGATGGAGAGAGAGATGCTTTAAAGTTGTCAATGTCAGGGAGGGTTTGTCCTGCATAGTTATAAGCCCATTATTTAAAAGAAGAAAATGAAGGCTCCTTTCCTACAGTGAATTTAATACTTTTCCTGCTCTGTATTATGGTGACAGTGCTGAAAAGGAGAAGCAGGGAAAAAATGAAAAAGAAAAAAAATAGGAATGAATTTTTTAAACCCCAAAACAAATTGTAACTCTTTTCTGTATGCCTGTGCTGGGATATTTACCTACCAATGTAACCTTTAAAAGCACAGTTAGAACCAAAGAACATTTGATAGTCGTTCCTTTTATTTTCCTGTTAATAATTTTTTTACAGGAATCCCTTTTGGGGTCTCCTAGGAGCCTAGTGTAATATAATAGGGTATGATATAATCACTGACATTAGGGTACCCCCAATACACCGCTGTTAAAAAATGTATAAACTTTGAAAACATAAACCAAAGAGAAGCAAATAAAAGTAGACTATTTAGCCTGAATGATTAGTTTGAAAGTTTATTATTTATGTAAACCTATAATACTGAGTTTGTTTACAGTCCTGAAAAGCTCTATAATCTTTGCTAAATTGTAGAATTGGGGAAGAGCACGTAATAAAATATGTAAGATTCTACATGAATGATTAGGTATTTTTGTCTATTTTTTAAAAATCGCATGTACATTAATATGTTTTTAGTTTTTTTCTGATT
>NW_006773125.1:515216-531788 GCF_000442215.2 Lipotes vexillifer | reverse complement strand
CACTCTTTCAATTTAAGTCCAGGAAGGAAAATTCTTGGAAATATTTTTTAAATTGACTGTTCTTTTTCCTCTCCCACAAGCCAGCTGATTGGAGACACAAATATATTGATGTCATACTGTGGGACAATGTATTAATACCAGTAGTTGTAGTGGGTTGAAGGGTGACTTCTTAAACAAGACATGTTCAAGTCCTAAAACCTCTTATCTGTAAATGTAGCCTTATTTGAAGAAAGGATCTTTGCAGATATAATCAAATGAAGCATCTCAAAATGAGAACATCCTGGACCAACCAAGTGCCTCCCAATTTCAGTGACAAATGTAAGAGGAGAAACTTAATGACATAGAAGAGAAGACCATGAAAAGCTGAAAGCAGAGGTTGGAGCAATGAATCCACATGCCAACTGACAACAAAGATTGCTGACAGCCACCAGAAGATGGGAGAGAGGGAAAGAACAAGTCCTCCTTCAGCATCTCCAGAAGAAACCAACCCTGTCGACATTTTGCTTCCACATTTTTCACTTCCAGAACTGTGAGAAAATAAATTTCTGTTGTTTTAAGTTATCAAGTTGGTGGTAATTTTCCGTGGCAGCCCTAGAAAACTAATACACTAATTTTCATACTAGCATTCAGGTATCACACACAGCTTTCCATGTGCAAATTAGAAACAGTCGGTTTTCATCATCATAAGTGTCACAGGAAACAACAGACCAAATCTATAAATGAAAACAAAATTAACAAAGAAATAATAACTCCAACTTTATAATAAATTGTCTAGCATAGAAGAATGGAAAGCAAACTAGACTGCAGGGAACCTTCTCTGGGGCACCTAACTTCTGATTACCCTAGTTTTAAAAATAGACATTTTAAGAGCAGTTTTATGTTCACAAGGAAATTGAGCAGAAGATACAGAGAGTTTCCATATATATGCCCTTCCGCACATGTACACAGCCTACCCGTGTATTGGTATCTGCATCAGAGAGGTAAATTTCTTATAATACATTAGTCTACATTGACATATCATCATCTAAATTTCATAGTTTACATTAGGGTTTACTCTTGGTGTTGTACATTCTATTGGTTTAGACAAACATATAATGACATGTATCCCCCATTAAAGTATTAGACAGCATAGTTTCACTCCCTAAAATTTCTCTGTTCTCCACATAGTCATCCCTGCCGCTTCTCCCAACCCCTGAGGACCACTGCTTTTTTTTTAATTGTCTCCATAGTTTTACCTTTTCCAGAATGTCATATAATTGGAATCATACAGTATGTAGCCTTTCCAATTGGCTTCTTTCATTTAGAAGTACATATGTAAGTTTTCTCTGTGTCTCTTCATGGCTCAATAGCTCATTTCATTTTAGCAGTGAATAATATTCCATTGTCTGGATACCACAGCTTATTTATCCATTCATCTTGATTGCTTCCAAGTTTTGATAATTAAGAATAAAGCTGCTATAAATATCTGTGTACATGTTTTCGTGTAGACATAAGTTTTTAACCTCATTTGTATAAATACCAAGGAGAAAAAATTGCTGGATTGTATGGTAAAAGTACATTTAGTATTGTAAGAAACTGCAAATCTACGTTCCAAAGAGGCTGTATCATTTTGTATTCCTACCAGCAGTGAATGAGAGTGCCTGTGGCTCTGCATCCTTGTCAGCATTTGGTATCATCAGTGTTTTGTATTTTGGCCTTTTTAATAGATACGTAGTGGGATCTCATTTTGTTTTAATTTACAATTCTCTAAGGACAGATGATGTTGAGCATGTTTTCACATGTTTATTTGCCATCTTTATATCTTCTTTGGTGAGGTGTCTGTTTAGGTCTTTTGCCTATTTTTAAATAAAGTTATTCATTTTCTATTGTTAAGCTTTAAGAGTACTTTATATATTATGGATAATAGTTATTTATCACATGTGTATTTCCCAAATATTCACTGCCTTTCTGTGGCTTGTCTTCTCATTCTCTTCACACTGTTTTCTCAGAGCAGAAGTTTTTCGTTTTAATAAAGTCCAACTTATCAATTATTGCTTTCATGGATCATGGCTATGGTGCTATATCTAAAAAGTCATCACCAGACCCAAGTTCATCTTGGTTTTCTCCTATGTTATTTCTAGGAGTTTTGTCATTTTCTCTGTAATTTTTAGGTCTATGGTACATTTTGAATTAATTTTGTGAAGGATATAAGGTTTGTGTCTAGATTTTTTTTTTCTTTTCTTTCTTTTTTCTTTTTTGCATGCAGATGTCCAGTTGTCCTAGCACTATTTTTTGATAATGGTATCTTTGCTCCATTATAAGTCTTATGTAGTGTCAGTTTTCCAACTTTGTTCTTCTCATCCAATATTGTGTTGGCTATTCGGGATCTTCTTCCAAATAAACTTTAGAATCAGTTAGTCAATATCCAGAACATAACTTGCTGGGATTTTAATTGAGATTGTATAAATCTCTAAATGAAGTTGGGAAGAATTGACATCTTGACAATATTGAGTCTTCCCACACATGAACATGGAATATCTGTCCCTTTATTTAGTTCTCTTGTGATTTCATTTACCAAAGTTTTGTAGTTTTCCTCATGTGTATCTTGGACATATTTTGTTAGATTTATACCAAGTACTTCTCTTGGGGAGATGTGCTAATGTAAATGTGCTTTTAATTTCAAATTCTATGTGTTCATTTGTTCATTGCTGGCATATAAGAAAGTGATCGACTTTTGTATATGAACGTTTTATCCTTCAACTTTGTTATAGTTTATTAGTTCCAAGAGTTTATTTTTATTGTCTTTTGAATTTTCTACGGATGATCATGTTATCTGTGAACAAAAAATAGCTTAATTTTTTCTTCCCAATCCATACACCTTTTCTTGACTTAATGCATTAGCTTGGACTTTCAGTTTGATATTAAAATAGAATAGTGAGAGGGGACATCCTTATCTTATTCCTGATCCCAGTGAGAAAGCTTTCAGTTTCTGTCCATTAATATGATGTTAGCTGAAGTTTTCTAGTGGATGATATTTCTCAAGTTAATGAAGTTTCACTCTAATTTTATTTTTGAGATTTTGTACCATAAATTTTGTCAAATCTTCTCATCTACTGATAGGATCAAATAATTGTCTTCTTAAGAATGTTGATTTGATGGCTTACATTATTTGAGTTTTAGACGTTAAACCAACCTTGCATACCTGGGATAAATCTCACTTGGTGTGGTGCATGATCCTTCTTATACATTGCTAGATTCAATACACTAGATTTTGTTGAGGATTTTGTCCGTCTATGTTCATGAGAGATATAGGTCTATAGCTGTTTTTTCTTATGATGTCTTTTCTGGTTTTGGTGTTAGGTAATGCTGGCCTCATAGAATGAGTTAGGAACGGTTTTCTCCATTTTAATCTTTGAAAGATTAAAGTATATGTAGATATTAGTATAATGTTTAACTTTAATGTTAGTAGATATCTTAATTTTTAATCAGTAAAATGGATTTAAAAACAAAGGTAATACATAATATTGTTTTCAGTAATAGTATTTTTTATAGCAAAAATCAGGTTTTATTTTCAGAAACATCACAATGTAATTTATGGAAAACTGTGTTCTAGTTCTGAATAACAAACATAATTACAAAGTATAAGCAAAATAAATATGTATGATGTATTATATATGTTGTGGAAAAGGTAAGATAAATTTATTATAATTTGGAGCAATATTAAAAAGAAAGTACTAATCTAAGACCATTTTGAAAATTCTTCTTGGATACATTTTATAAAAGTCTCCAGAGATATACTTACCTTTTAAATAGGCTAAGTTTTTATAACTTGAAATAAGTAACAGCTTGGAACTCTCCATTATGGAAATAATACTTTTAATATTAGACATTATGCCATGCTTACCAAGACTTTTATTAGCCCTTGTTTTTTGAGGCCTAGAGCCAGATGTAGTTTCTCAACGCTTTCTGAATCATTTCAAATCAGTCATCATCAATAGATTTATTATCTATTTATTTATTTAGCAAAAGCAACAGTTCAGGAATAATAAAGACATTATTTTCCCTTGAAAAACTATATCAAATATCATGGTGAAGGAAACACCTATTCATGAAACATAGACAAACTGATATATGAATAACAGATGTCAAAAGAATGACCATTTTCTAGGCATGGAATTTTCATATTTTGCATCTTTGAAAATTAGTAACCTGGTAATAGCTTTCCAATATCTCTTTCAAAAATTAAGTAGAAGGCTTAGCAGGTCTCTGTTCATTTCTTCTCCATTTGCCATTTTAAGGTCTTGTATAGCTGATTGTAGTTGCTCTTGGAATAGTTGCATTAAATTGTCATTTTCAATATACCACTAATTAATTAATTATACACATATACATGCATATTACACTCTAGATATGGTGTAATGGGATTGTAATTCAGTACTTGGACATATGGAACTCACATTTGGTAATGGGATACAAAAAATAAATTAAAAACATAGATATGTAATTTCAGGTAGGGATTATTTCCATGGCAAAATAAAGTTTGGTAAGGATGGGAATGTTCTAGAAGTGTTGGTGGTGGGAGCATTTTTTTCCAACTTATTTTATATAAAAACGTGAAAAGGAAAAATACTATGATAATGTGAAATTTATTCAGAAACCAGGGTAAAGTAAGGTTTTGAGTCATGAGTTTTCCTTGAGAGGAAGGATGTCCAAGCAAAATGAATAACATGAGCCTTGGGTCCAAGTTACTTGGATTTTTAGGGAACAGCAAGGTCAGAAAGCAAAGTGTGAGCACTGTAAGCAATAAAATCACACAGGGTGAAGAGTATAAGAAGCATATATACAGCCATGTAGACTGTTGTAAAGAGTTTGGTTTTCCTCTAAGGAAATTGGAAAACTATTAACAGGCCAAGAGCAAGGCACTAAATGGTCTAATTTATTATTTGAGAGAAGAGCTCTAACTGTTGGTTTTAAAATAAACTCTGGGGAAAGAGAAGAAGGAAAAAGATCAATTAGGAAGTGATTTCAATAATCTAGATGTGAACTAAAGGCAATCTGTGGCAGGGCACAGGTGGTAAGAATTGGCAGATTCAAGATGCAATTTGACATTAGAATTGACAGACTCTATTAATATCTATTCATAAATTAGAAGTGGAGTATAAAAGAAAGAGATCAATTAATAATTCCAAAGTCTTTGACCTGAGATATTGAAAATGAAAGTTTTTACTTACTTCCTGGGTGGAGAAAATTGTCAGAGGGATAGGGTTGGATGTAAAATCAAAGTTTAGCTTTGGAGATGTTATATTTAAAATGTTGAATAGGAAGTTTGGTATTTGTGTGTGAAGCTCAGTAGAAAGGTCCAGAATGGACATATACATTCGAGTCATCAATGTCCAGATGACATTTAACACAGTGAGTCTGACCAAAATTCCCTTGTAAGTGAGTGAGATAAAATAGCATTAGAAGGATAAGCAGTGGAGATCTTAAATGTTTATAGTTTTTGACCAGGATGGAGCCAGGTTTTATGGATAAGAAACTAAATATGCTTATTTTAATTTTATTTTTTAACAATCCTTCTTCTTTTTAGTCAGATAAGCCATAACTCACAACAGAAATAATACAATTAATTAACAAAGTTGTTGACAGTTGATTGCGAGACTAATCTTTAGTTCAATGTTACCTTCAGAATTTTAGAATTTTGTTAAATTACACTTATTAACAGAATAAAATAACTTGTAAGGATTTCCAACCAAACAATTTATCATAAAACCTTTACTTCAGAAATCACAATGTTCCAGAGTATGATTTCTTTTGACCTAGAATTAGTTGAAGAATTGATGCAAGAATCGTCATAAATAGGGAAAAGTGACAGGAGCCGGTCTTTCTGAGGTCAGCAGAGTTTGGACAAAGAAGGCTGTGATGCTGTCCAAAGAATAGAATCCAGACTAAAGGTCTCCCAGTTTGGTGATCTCTACTCCATGTTTCAATGTCATTATCTGACACTAAAAGAGAAAGGTCATTTTCCCCTTAAAATGTAAGCCCTTAAACTTCAGTCTGTCTTCATTTCTTTCTTTCCTTTGTGGTATCAATTTATCTCACCTGGTCCATGGCAGTCCAAAATTCTCAAACTGGTAATAATGTGGAGGCAAAGAATTCTCCCCAGAAGAACCAAGTCAAACAGCACAGCATAGTCATTAAAACATTCATGGACTCAGCAGCCAGACAGAACTTGCTTCTACTTCTAATTCTGTTTCCATTTAGCTAGGTGACTGTATGAATTGCTTAAAAGAAACTGAGTAAAAGAAATAACATCACAGTCCCATGGTGGTGACTGCTAAAAGACTCAGGACAGACTTATGACATTGCTTAGGTACAAATTGGATCCAGACTCTTTTGACAAAGGGCTTCTGTATCTTCTTACGAGTGAAACCAAAACTTGATTAGCTTAACAAACAATTTTCAAGAAACTGTTATACAGTATTTCAGTAATGTATTTCAAAATCTTTTATCATCTGTCATCTTTCCTGTCCCTCCAGCTTTCTTGATCATATTTTGTATCCCAAAGTTTTAAATTGTTTCTGGTTCCCAGAAAATTCCTTAACATCTAAAGTCTCATTATCCTTCATTCCTCTCTCAGAAATATTTCAGCATAATCCTGGTATATCATCTCAAAGCCTGTCTCCTTGCAGAAACCTTCCCTGACTTCACCAGGGTAACTAAATCTCCCATCCTCCTGGCCCCCATTCACTCCACACCATGCACATCCCTATGAATCTACAGTTTTATTATATTACAATTATTTGCATGTTTATTCCCAGTAGAATTTAAGCATGCATAAGCAGGCTCATCTTCTTCAATTCCCCCCTCTCCTCTTTTTAGTCTCAGACCTAGCACAGTGTCTGATACAGTTAGTTTTGTTAAATGATGAAGAAACCAGGGAGATGGCTGCCAAGACAGGACTGGGGGCAATTTTTTGGAACATAATAAATATTTAGTTTTATGTGGGATATCACGGGGCATGTAGTAAGTAATCAACAGAGGTGATTCATGTCTCACCTCACAACCTAAATCTAAAACAGTCTGAGATCATCTGGTAGCCAGAAATATCTACTTAAATATAACTAAAAATGAAAATCAAAATACAGTGTAGTGCCATGCACTAAAGCATTCAATAAATGTCTTTTGACTGATCCATGGCATGAATATATAGCAAGAATGAATGAATGAATGAATTCATTGTTTCATAGGCAAAAACAAACAAATGGCTTTTATATTCCCTTTCAATTCTGAATTTAAATTGTGACTCCTGGAGTCACATAACTACTAAAAGTAGTTTTAAATATGCAGTCCTGTTAATTTAGATTGCTTTTTTTTACAGATGATTTTTTTTTAAATCCCACATTTGTTGATGAGGAAAAATAATATTTTCTGTTTGATGGTCTATTCATGACTTTCTATAGAAGCTCCTACCTGAACTCTCTATCTTAATCCCCTTTTCTCTTTCTCTCTGGGGAGCCATTCTTCTAAAATATCTACTTCTTCAAGAGAAACAATTACATTTAACAAAGGACAAGGACTAATGCTATTACTATGTACACCCTTGTGCATTGACTACAGGAAAATCATAGTAGATAGATTTATAAACATTATTGCTGTTTGGCACTGTAGGAAACTTGCAATTTGGTCAAGATCCACATTTAATTCTTGTCCTTATATTCAGATCTCGGTTGTATTTTCTCCTTAGCATCTTTAAAAGCTATTTTATACAAAAGAATTCTATTAATAATGAATCAGTCTGCCTTTATATCTCACTATAAGCCCCAAATTGCTTTAGATAAGTAAAGAGATAGGTAGCACCATAGATAAATAAAAGAAATAATAGCACTGTGTCATATGATTTGTCACTATTTTGAAGATTATATCTTGTAACTTATGAAAAGGAAGCTTTAAATAAATTTCCAAGGTGAAAACCTTATGGTGATGAAAAACATATACATAATACACAGTCTTCTTACTTTATTTTTGTAATAATATATTCCTTTTTGTGACAATAAAATATTAACTTATGCCTCATATATTTTCAAAAGTCTGTTGTGATTATCATATATATATGTTGAGAGGCATGCTTGCATCAATAATATTTATTACTTTTTTCACAACTGGATGTTTTGTTCAAGCATCTTGATAAATTATTAAACTTTTGAACATATGTATCTTTCTGTTTCAAGAAGTTTGAAAACATCACTAATAGAAAGAAATTTTATAAAAATCTATTATTTACCCATATACAAATTTCTGCCTTTCTAATATAAACATACATAGCACATATAAAATTACCCACAGACTACCTGAGAGCTGCTATTGTGAAAAGTACAAAAATATTATAATAAGAAACCTAAATTTAATTTGTTCACTTAAGATCATAAATAAATATTTGTATATTCTTTGTATGACAGGCATCAATTCTGGAGGTGACTAAATGGGATAATTGATGACTGTTTTCATAGTATGTCTTGATATTTTAAAACATGGTCCTACTCTCAATGTCAAGGCTCCATTCTGTTCAAAACTAGAGGTTTAAAAGTATTATCTTCCACAACCTGATAAAAAATGGGGCAAAGGAACTATGTCCGGGTCTCAGTATTTACTTAAAATGAAATATATATGAACACTGAATGATTCTTTCCAAGAATATTCAAAATGGTTTGTAAGTATTGCACACTCCTAGTTTATGTCTTTTGTCTTAAAGTTGATGATTATTTCAGTGCCCAATGTCTGCTATTATTTGATGTTTAATTTTAAGACAAAAAGTATAGAACAACAGTTTGTTTCCTCCATTAATGATGAAAGAAAAATCATAGGGAAACATAGAATTCCTGAGATGGCTAAGACATGGAAAATTCATCCTAACAAGAAATGAATATTATTCTTTTTATGATGAGAAGACTTAAGGCTAACATCCCAAAAGGAATGGCACTCTAAGTGCTATGTCAGAATAGGTTCACACCTAGAAACTCCATCCCTCATTCCAATTCAGTTTTTTTTTTTTTAACATCTTTATTGGGGTATAATTGCTTTACAATTGTGTGTTAGTTTCTGCTTTACAACAAAGTGAATCAGCCATACATATACACATGTTCCCATATCTCCTCCCTCTTGCGTCTCCCTCCCTCCCACCCTCCCCATTCCACCCCTCCAGGCGGTCACAAAGCACCGAGCTGATATCCTTGTGTCTTGATTATCAGTTCATCTGAAATTTCTAGGAATAAACCCCAAAGTAATGACTGAGAAGTTGCACCTAACAAGCTGTACAAAGTCTGTAGAAACGTGTTTTGCACTGAGTGTCTCAAGGCTGCTAATACATGGTAGAGTTACTGGTTAATCCCTGGATGGTCCCTAGGAAGCTTTCTGATTAACCAAACTTGTTGGTACAAGGGGCATGCTTCAGCTTTTTAACTGTGTCAGTCCCTGGCAGCATGCTACAAAGGCCCTATGCAGTAATCAGCAGCTCACTCTGTGAAAGCCAAAAGGAAAACCTCTTTAGATGAAACCCCAATGGGTTTCATGCCTCAGAACTGTTAAGATTGTGTAGATGGAATGATTTTAGAGAAATTTACAAGGAAAACTTTATTATGAATCTCTCATACAGGATGTCCCCAGAGAAGCTTATCACTGTTTGTCAACTGCAACAGAGGCATAAAGCTTTTTTATTAATAGGGTTCTCTTTTTTCCCCAAAGGGATAGTTGTAAAATACCATGATTAATTGAAGATTTCTTTTTACTTCTGATTTGCCTGATTGACACAGTAACCCTTATTAATTTCCCCAGATGCCTAAAGCAACAGTGGCAAAAGAACACAAGATGATGCATTATTTATTCTGATATTCAATGGTCATTTTCATCCTCATCACAAGTATTAATTTAATGAGGTCACATTACCATGGTGCCCACTAACTCTGACATGCATAGTGTTGATAAAACTGATAAAACTCTCTAGATTAAGCATATTTATTCAAATCCATGTTCAGATATTTAAAACTCTTGTCATGCATTATATTATGCATAATATGTCTCATAGCTAGTTGCATTAAAAAATGATAGAACAAAATAATTAATGCCAAAAAATTAGAAACTCTCACTAAATGCATCACATCTCTAATAGTTTCCTACTTAAAGCAACTTGACAATGGAAGACTTAAAATTTAATGAACTCGATAAACTTTTGCTTCACTCATTTGCTTAGAGAACATAATATTTTTATTGATATTTCCTACAGATTTTAACCTTGTGAGACTCAGATAAAAGAGCACTGTGTGTCAGTCTGTCAATTATATTTTGTTAAATGCTGTAGATCCTACTAAAATATGTTATTAATCTTTAAAAGGGTATGATGTATATCTCTACCCATGGAATAAATTCTAGACTTCTTCCACTACCTCCATGGGCCCTTGCTTTCAGTTAATATTTAAGTATGTATATATATATATGTTAGACATGTAATATTTCTTAAAATAAACTAAATATTTCCTTAAAGATAGACCTTGAATTTTTGAAGCCCAAAATTCATGTAAGTAATACTTTTTCTTACCTTCAAGTACAAGTTGCAAAACACTTGTTTCAAACTGTCAAAATCATTAACAATAAATTAATATTTTCAGAAAGTCTAGAATTGTGCTGATTATTGAAGAGTTCAGACCTTTTGTATTCAGGAAGCTGAAAATAATGGCCTCCAATATTTTTAATTGTCTCTATCCTCCATTCAAATCCCAGAATTACCTGTCTAAAATACAGACATAGTCCTATCCTTTTGCTTTTATGAAGTACTAATTGAATTTTTTAGCCCATAAAGAAAAAGGAATTCTGCTCAATACTTTTTTAATCCCATGACATTGTCTATGCAACTGCCATTTGCTCTTATAGAAGAACCTATTCTGTTTACTCTTTTCTTCTGAATTAGCCTTTAAGGGTCAGTTATTATATAAAATCCTCTATGAGACCTCCCATGACCTTGTCTCTCTGACTTGAGTGCTCAAAAGAACCTTGAATGTCACACTGTATTATATATGACATCACTGCTTTGTGATTCTTTATTGATGAGCTAACATCGACTCTGAGTTTCTCCAGAGGAAGGAGAACTTCACATCTACAGTGTCCAGAATTGTGTCTAGCATAGGTGGTTGTATAGACTACTGAACACATAAGTGAACTATTTCAGGCCACTAAGCATTGCTGAAAATTATGTTACTTCCGAAGGCAGGTCATAAGAAATTTGGTGAAATTTGTCACAGGGTCACAGATACAAAGAATGAAGAAACGTCATCAATATAAAAGTCAGCAGCCAGCTACTTGTTCATCACCTGGGAAACTGCAATCTCCCCATTACAGAAAAAGTGGCTCCAAGCTTCCCTGTATAGTCCAGATAAGAGAAAATCTAGGCAGTCAGAATCAGTAAGGAAGGACAAGTCAGGACAAGTCAGGAGGGATTACTGGGGCCAAGGGTCTGGAACTATGAGTTGCACTAGAAAATATGCAGAGACCCTAAAGCTCAAAGGCAGAGAAAAAGTGTGTGGCTTCTTTCTTCTGCCAAAGTTGTGCTTTAAGCTCTCTCTCCAGGAGCTAAATGAAATCCAACGGTATCCTCAGCTTCACAAGTCTGCCTATTTCACCAGACTTCATGCACTATAAAGACTAGAACCATTTTTCTTTCCCTCTCAATTTCTCTCTCTCTAAGCAGAATCCTTAGGTCTAATAAGAGCACACGGGGTTGTTTAAAAATCATATTGAATGTTCTTTAAGTGCCAGGCACTATTAAGACTCTTACTTAATTCTCACAAGCACCATTTGAAGTGAGCACTATCTTTTCCTCTCTTTTCATATGAAAAGATGGAATGTACATGCATTATGTAAGTTGAATTTGTGATGTGTTTTTTGTTTTGTTTTGTTTTGTTTTGCGGTAGCGGGCCTCTCACTGTTGTGGCCTCTCCCGTTGCGGAGCACAGGCTCCGGACGCGCAGGCTCAGCGGCCATGGCTCACGGGCCCAGTCGTGCCGCGGCATGTGAGATCTTCCCGGACCGGGGCACAAACCCGTGTTCCCCGCATCGGCAGGCGGACTTTCAACCAATGAGCCACCAGGGAAGCCCTGTGTTGTTTTTCTTTCACATGTTTATATTCTACTATCTTGTGAGGCTCCCAGCCATGCTACCCCATGTATTTGGGGGGCGGGATTTCAGCTTCCCACACTTGTGCCCCAATTATTCACAGGTTTCTCGAAAGAAAACCTCCTGTGACCACCCCCCCCAAACCAGTCTGTGTGCCAAGGTCATCATGCCATCTTTGTTTTTCTTCCTTCTCTGCTCTTTACTTATTCACATGCCCCTTTGCTGCTACTGTGCATCAGGAGGAGTGTTGTCTCTGGATACTTTCAAAACTTTGAATTTCTGGACCAACAGAAAAATGCTGGATCCTGAGTGAGAGGAAAGGAGAGATGAGCTGCTTACTGGGGACTTGGGGAACTTGTCTTTCTACTCCCTTTATTTTCCATGGCTAGCTGTACTTTTAGACCCTGTTTAGACACTGTTGGGATTGAAACTGAAGAACGAATGGCAACTAAGTGGTCACAGAAAGATTTACAAAGTACTCATTCACTCAACATACAGAGACATGTGTAGAGAACAAACATATGGACACCAAGGGGGGAAAGTAGGGTGGGGGAGGTGGGGGCGTGGGATGAACTGGGAGATTGGGATTGACATATATGCACTAATATGTATAAAATAGATAACTAATAAGAACCTGCTGTACAAAAAATAATAAAAATTTATATATATATATATATATATATATATATATGTACATCTCTCAAGCACCTGCTCAGTTCTAGGCATTGTTCTAAGCCCTTAGAACACATTCCTAAACAAAATAGCCAAGACTTTCTACTTCTAAGTGTTTACATTCTATATCAGTGCCTTAACTTAGGAGGCATGGGGTTTTAGGAGCTGGGCACTATTTAGTCCCCAGCTTTATTTCCTGACTCTCTCACACATGTAACCACCACTTCAGTTTTATCTATCTCTCTGTGCTCTTGCAACTGCAGTACCCTTCATGTTTCTTTCTCTCACTTGTCTAACTACTGCATTTAAAAAATATCAGCTCCATCCTCTTTTGATGGTTTCAGCCTCTGTTTGCACCTCTAGGGCTCCCATAATTCCTTATCCTGTTAATTCGACAGGGTGAAAGAAAGAGGTTTTGAGAGATAGATTGTGGATCTCTGTGTGGACTCAGAGGGCAGAATGTTATCCTAATCCTGATAGGTTAGTTTGTGAAGTTGTCAGGAGAAGATAATGAATTTAACTTTTCTCTAAATTGAAGAAATATACTTAAAAATAGACAAGTTATCTATACTTCTGACCCTTTCTTATAAGTAAATTATTGTCCACTTTTTCTTTCTACATCATGAACTTCATTTGAAATTATAAATGATTATAATTTATTTTAATGCATCCCTTCCTACATAGATGTGGGAGTAATTCTAACAAAGTCTAAGAAGCTTTCTATCTCCTTACCTCACATTTGCTCTACAGTAATTAGCTACATACAAAAAAAAAAAAAAAATCTCTTTAGGAACCTATACTTGGTAAATATACTTAATAATATTCCATACTTCAAAAAGCCATATATTTATATGTCCTTTGACATTTAAATAACATTATGCAAATGCCATTGCTTTATATATATTATTTAGGTTTAGTTTTAGTGTAAATTATTTATTTACTAAGGAATCAATTAAGGGGTGATCTACTGATAGTTTCCATTTGGAAAAAAGTCATTAAGATAGTGAACATACACGGAGTATTTATTAAGTGACAGGCACTGTTCTAGGTGATTTACATCTACTATTTTTTTTTTTTTTTTTAGTTCTACAATGTAGGGACTATTAGTATTAAAGGAAACACTAAAAGTTTTGAAATAAATATGTCAAATTCTCATCAAAATTAACACACATACACACACACACACACACACACACACACACACACACACACAAACGTGTATATCCCCTCAGACAGGCAACATCGATAGTATCTGGTTCCAACTTCTTCAACTCCTCAAGAGGTCATTTGCTTGTTTTGTGACCTTGGATAAGACATTTAAACTTCTCGGCCCTCCACTGTATTTCTGTAAGATGGGAGTACTAATAGTCCCATCTTGTGTAATGTTTTACTCTTCTCAGTGCGAAAAAGAATCTCATAATTGCTCGAACTATTCAGAAGAGCCCACAAAAATTTTGACAATTCATGTATTATAATATAATTATACTTGCTTTTCTATGTCTTGCTTCAAGTGGGTTGCTTCATTATTGACTTAATATAGGGTTACAAAGGCTGCGTTATTTTAGTATTGCCCTGTTATCAACCATATACATAAGTCCACCTAAATGTTAGAGAATAAAAAAATATATACATTCCTATTTCTAAACAAGCAGTACATTGAATGGCCCTGAATTAATACTTGAAAAACTCTTCCTTTATCTTTAAAAGTGTGTGGGTGTTCCAGGCATCAGAGAAGCTGGGATTCAGATATGAATAAAGTAGTAAGACCAATGACATATTATTGAATTTTAATAATTTATTATTATACATTTGTAAGGAAAATGTTACAACAACATCGGAACTGGTCCTAGATCTGAAAGTATATCAGAAGCCAATAATTTGACACTGTTAAGATTGATATTCTTTAGGTACCTAGACTAGAGGCTGAACACAGCTTGCAGGGAGGTTGAGGAATGTGTATTCACTCTGCTTGCAGACTCTACTCTTTAGTAGAGTAGGTCTTTAGTTCACTGATTCATTCTCAGCAGAATGTAGTTTAGCTAATATCTATTGTTTCTCATATATCCGCATGGGTGTCTTACCTCTCACCTAAGCAGCAAATCAAAATAGCCCTTTTATCTACATGCAAATATATACACTTTATATATTGTATACATATGTCTACATATATACGCTAATATATGCAAATATATATCCTCTATCATTTATCTATCTATGTAATCAACTATTTGTCCATTACCTTAAAATTTCAGAGATGTTTCCTGTAGATCCTAAACTGGCTGATCTACTGTTCAATCATGCTTTGCCTTTGCAATGCATAAAACCCCATAAATGGCTTCCCATTGAGCTTAAAATGAAATTCATGCTCCTCATTGTAGTTTCCAAAGCTCTGGATGATCAGGCCCCTGTTTGTCTCTCAGTCCTCTTCTAATAGGACTCTTACTTTTGTCACCAGACTCCACAAATTTAAGCTTTTTTCTTTTTCCTTAGATACTTCAAGCATTTTTTTGTTTGTTTCTTTATTTCTAGCCCTTAAATGTGTTCTTCTATCTTGTGAAAACTCTCTTTAACCACTGTTTAATATATTGGGATTTCTCATTCAAATACTGCATCCTCAATCACGTCTTTCCTGCCCATCACACAACTAGTCACTATCACATTATCTGTCTACTTTTTAAAATAGAATTGTTAGTATTTGAAATTAATGTATTCACTCATTTCCTTTTTGGTTTATTTTCTAATTCCCTGTGGTGGTTAGTTGTGTGTGTCAACTTGACTAGGCCATAGAGTGTTCAGATATTTGTTTAAATGTTATTTCTGAGCATGTCTGCAAGGGTGTCTTGGGAAGAGATTAACATTTGAACTGGTAAACTGAGTAAAGTAGATTTCCCTCCCCAGTGTGGGTTGGCCTCATCCAATCTCCTGAATAGAATTAGAAACTTACTAAAAAAAATAATTCTTTCTGCTGGTCTTTGAGCTGGCACATCAGTCTTCCCCTACTTTTGGACTCGGACTCTGACTAGAACTTACACACACCATTGGCTCTCCTGGATCTCCAGCTTGTTAACTGTAGATCTTGGACTTTTCAGGCTTCAGAATTATGTAATATCTCTATATGAACTGGTATACAGAACCAATCGCATATACAGTTGACTACTGAACAACACTGAGTTTGAACTATTGTGGGTCCACTTTATACACAGATTATTTTCAATAAATACATACTATAGTATTACACAATCTGAGGTTGGAATCCTGTAGATTCTGAACCTTCAAACTGGCTGCACCAGTTTACATTCCCACCAACAGTGTATGAGGGTTCCCTTTCCTTCACATGCTCGCCAACATTAGTTATTTGTGTTCTTTTGGATGAAAGCCATTCTGACAGGTGTGAGGTGACATTTTATTGTGCTTTTCATTTGCATTTTCCTGATGATTATTGATATTGAACATTTTTAATGTGCCTGTTAACCATCTGTATGTCTTCTTTGGAAAAATGCCTATTCAGCCCATTTTTTAATCAGGTTGTTTTATTGCTGTTGAGATATGAGTTCTTTATATATTTTGGATATCAACCCCTTATCAGAAATAACATTTGCAAATATTTTCTACTATTTAGTAGGTTACCTTTTCATTTTATTGATGGTTTCCTTAACTGTGCAAAAGCTTTTAGGTTTGGGGCTTCCCTGGTGGCGCAGTGGTTGGGAGTCCGCCTGCCGATGCAGGGGACACCGGGTCGTGCCCCGGTCTGGGGAGATCCCA
>NW_006773125.1:481145-515028 GCF_000442215.2 Lipotes vexillifer | reverse complement strand
CCGTAATGTAAAAAAAAAAAAAAAGTTTAAAAAAAAAAAAAAAAAAGCTTTTAGGTTTGATTAGGTCTCAGTTTTTGTTTTTGCTTTTTTTCCCCTTGCCTGAGGAGATAGATCTTATAAAGTATTGTTAAGACTTATGTTAAAGAGTGTACTGCCTATGTTTTCTTTAATTGTTTTATGGTTTCTATTTTTAACTTTAGTCTTTAATCTACTTTGAGTTTATTTTTGTGTATGTTGTGATAAAATGTTCTAATCTCATTCTTTTACATATAGCTTTCCAGTTTTCCCAACACCACTTAATTGAAGAGATGTCTTTTCTCCATTGTATAGTTTTGCTTCCTTTGTCACAGATTAATTGACCATATGTATGTGGGTTTATTTCTGTGCTCTCTATTCTCTTCCATTGATTTGTGTTTGTGCCAGTGCCGTACTGTTTTGATTACTATAGCTTTGTAATATTGTCTGAAGTCAGGCAGTGTGATACTCCCAGCTTTGTTTTCTCTTTCTTTCTTTTTTTTTTTTTCAAGATTGCTTTAGCTGTTTGGGATATTTTGTAGTTCCATAAAAATTTTAGGATTATTTGTTCTAATTCTGTAAAAAAAACAAACAAAAAAAATGTCATGGGTATTTTGATAAGCATTGCATTAAATCTGTAGATTGCTTTGGGTAATATGGACATTTTAACAATATTAAATCTTGCAATCCATGAACACAGAATAACTTTCCATTTATCTGTATTATCTTCAGTTTTGTTGATCAATCTCTTATAGTTTTTGGAGTATAAGTATTTTATTGATTAAGTTTGTTCCTAGGTATTTCATTCTTTTTAGTGCAATTATAAATGGTATTGTTTCTTGCTTTATCTTTTTGATGGTTCACTATTAGTTTATAGAAATGCAACAGATTTCTTTATATTAATCTTATATCTTGAAACTGTACTGAATTTATTTATTACTTCTAATAGATTTTTGGTGGAAACTAGGGTTTTCTACATATAGTATCCTATAATCTGCAAATAAGGAGTTTTTCTTTATCCCTTTTGGTTTAGATGCCTTTTATTTCTTTTTCTTGTCTAATTGCTGTGGCTAGGACTTCCAATAATATGTTAAATAGAAGTGGCAAGCATGGCCATCCTTGTCTTGCTCCTGGTTTTAGAGGAAAAGCTTTTATCTTTTTGCCATTGAGTAGCTGTGAGTTTGTCGTAAATGGTCTTCATTATGTTGAGATATGTTCCCTCCATATCAACTATTCTGAGAGTTTTTATCATGAATGGATGTTGAGTTTTGTCAAAGGCTTATTCTGAATTATTGAGATGATCATGTGATTTATATCCTTCATTGGTGTATCACATTTGTTGATTTACAGGTATTGAATCATGCTTACATCCCTGGACTAAACCCCACATGATCATGATGTATGATTCTTTTGATATATTGCTGAATTAGATTTGCTGAGGGTTTTTGCATCTATATTTATCAAAGACACTAGCCTGTAATTTTCTTTTTATATACTGTCTTTGTCTGGTTTGGGTATCAGAGTAATGGTGTCCTCATAGAATGAATTTGGGAGTGTTCCATTCTCTTCATTTTTTTTTTTTTTTTTTTGGAATAGTTTGAGAAGGATAGGCATTAACTTTTCTTTGAATGATTGGTAGAATTCCCTCCCCTGTGAAACAATCTAGTCCTGGACTTTTATTTGTTTGGAGATTTTTTTCTTTATTACTGATTCAATTTCAATACTAGCAATCAGTCTGTTCAGAGTATCTATTTTTTTCTGTTTTTTAGAAATTTATCCATTCCTTCTGAGTTGTCTAATTTGTTGTAATAGAACCATTTGTAGTATTCTCTTATGATTGTTTGTATTCCTGTGATATTGGTTGCAATTTCTCCTTTCATTTCTTATTTAGTTTATTTGGGCCCCTCCTCTTTTTTTTCTTAATGAGCCTGGCTACAGGATTGTCAATTTTGTTTATTTTTTCACAAAATCAGCTCTTGGTTTTATTAATCTTTTTTATTGTTTGTGTGGTCTCTATTTTATTTATTTCCTCTCTGAGCTTTATTATTTCCTTCTGCTGACTTTGGGCTTTGCTCATTCTTCTTTTCTAATTCCTTTAGATGGTAGGTTAGGTTGTTTATTTGAATTTTTATTGTTTCTTGAGGTAGGCCTGAAATGCTAAAACTTCCCTCTTAGAACTGCTTTTGTTGAATCCCATAGATTTTGGAAAGTTGTGTGTGTAATTTGTCTCAATGTATTTTCTGATTTCCTCTTTGATTTATTCATTGACCCATTGGTTTTTAAGTAACATGTTGTTTAGTCTCCACATGCTTGGGTGGTCCTGACTAGGTTGCTTCTCTTCCTTTCCTAGCAGATTCTGTGTGGCTCCTTCTTTACAGCCTTAGTTGTAGAAAAGCCATGCTGCTAGACTTTAGGCCAATTTTAGTGAGAGTTGTTCTGTATGTAATTGTAACTTTGATGTGTTTGTGAGGGGAGGGGAGCTCAGCATCTTCCTACACCACTGTCTTGATCCCTACTTTATTTCCTTTACATTTTTTTGTGTGGGCCTGAACTTACAAAAGTTAACTGGTAAGTTTTGAGTCAATATTTTAAATGTTTACTAGGACTTTTTTTTTTTTTTTTCTGAAGTCTGTATAAATAGCTTATGGTGATAAGCACTATGCTCAACTTTTACATGAAATACTTTACTACTTCTTTCCTTTGGAAATTCTGTACTTCCATAGAATGAATAAGTCTATCAAGGAACATATTGCATATAAAAATGCATTACAATCTCAATGCCAGGAAAGGAAATTCTTCTTCACAGTTCCCTGTTACAGTAAGAGTTCAGCAATGGTATATACATTTGACCCCATGATGTCTATTTTATTCTATTTAAAAGTCACATGTAGTGTATTGTAAAAAGAAGCTTCTTGTTCCTTAGGTCTTTAATTATGTGATAATTTCAACTTAAAAAAATTCTATTGGTTCTATTAGAATCCAGACTAATACAATCCCTTAAGTAGAATATAAACTTCATGAGAGAAAGGACATTTATGTCTTATTCACCATTGGCTTCTCAGTACCTAGACAATGTCTAGCACATAGTAGCTCTTCAATAAATTTTGCTGACTGAGTGAATATTGTTCATGATTACTCCTATCTTGAGAGGTATCATGGTTTCAAGGGAAGAGTAGTTTTTTACTATGTAAATTATAATGCATAATGAGTTATTGTAATGGTCCTTTACTCTCTCAAATCCTCAGTTTCTTTGTCTGTAAAATAGAGAAAATAACGCCATGCTATTTATATTTATTTTATTTCATTCAGTAAAGTACTTGAGGTAGCTTTAAAATTCATGGTGTTATAAATTATGTGATAAATGTAAACACCAAAGAAAAGAAAGATAAAACACTCAGTCTAGGAAGAGGTAAAATGAAGATAAATTTGGAAGCTCCTAAGTTTAATAACTACTTCAAAAATAATATCTTTTATAATCTCATTTTCTTTTGATCTTTAAAATAACTCATATATGTGACAAACTAAGTAACAGTAATACCTATCCCATGATACTCAGAGGTTTTTGGGGTGAATGGATGGGCAATACTGAATATAATAATTTATGTGAATGGGCCTGTCAAGCAATAAACATACATTTACTATTATTAGTATTACATATGTTCTTTTGAATAGCCTTCTCCGTAAACATTATTTTCTTACTTTATATTTCTTATAATACTTTATCATACAACCCTCATGCTAACCATATAGTAGACAGAACCTGAGAGCTGGCTATCAACACATTTATAACTCAAGATGCCTAAAAATTAGAGAGGAGACATTATAAGTTTTAAAATATCAAAGGTAGAATTTATGGCCTTGAGAGAATCTTCCATTTTTCAGAACTGACTTTTCCTTCTGGTTTGATGCAGTATGTTAATTTATATCTCGAGTTTCATGAGTTATTTAGATATTACTCATGATGAGCACAAGGCCTTGTCTATCGAAATACCCTCCTACCACAATGAGATATTTTTTGCACAGTCTACCCCTCTAGAATTGGCTTCCTTTCTCATGACTCATAGAGGCTATCTTCAATATAAGAACAAAAAATTAAAACACATAGAAATAATGTGTTTTACATATAACATACTACACTTTTAATGTGACTTATCTAATTTAAGGGAAAGGAAGGAAAACTTATCATGAAATTCCCCAATATAACAAATGAATTTATCATATCTACAAAGAATGGAGGTAAGAATAATGGCCAAAATGTACAAGTAAATAAATCTTAAGTCTGTATCAGTAAGAGAAGTAAATTTTATCCCATACTAAATACTAAAAAGAAAATTTGGGGAAAATAAGTAAGAAAGACAGCTCTGATGTGTTAAATGTGACTGGAAAATGACATTAGGGATGGAAAATCATGTGTTTTTTTTCTGTTTTTTGTTTGTTTTGCCACTGGCAACAAATCTTCAGTGGCGATACCTCCATGGAATTTCCTCCAGTGTTCCCCAGAAGAAAACATTTTTTTCTATAGATATATTATATAACAGTTAATAAAATATCTATTATAATGCTTAACAAAGTATACCTAGTAAAAGTAACAAAGTTTAAAAAATTGAACAATTTAACATATTATAACAACATAAACAGAACCTTAAAAACACCAGCATGATTTTTTTGTATAAATGTTATAAACAGGAAAAAGGCTCAGTCTATTTGGAGTAATTACAGGAATACCTGTCTAAAACTAATAACATTAAAATTAACCAGTAACCTATAAAGAATTTATAGCTGCATTTAGCATAACAGATTTTTTAATCTTCCGAAACTGTCTGTTCCTTCTTTGGATTACTTTTGGATAAAGCTGTTAGAAAAAACAATCCAAATTCAACTTTGTATTAAAGACAAATGTCTCAACTATTTTTAATTGTTTTTATTATGGATAAAATAGAACTTTGGTGTACTTTGAATGGGCACTGAAGGTTGCTGTTAAGAAAGAGTAACTACTGTGAACAAGACTAATTTAGGCTGAACTTCCTCTTTTAAAAAATCCGATGAAATTATTTCTTTGAAATAATGAGAATTACTCTGTGGTTGTGCAAAGCTATAATTCTTCTATGAGGAGTCAGAGTAAATATGCGATGGCAAAATTCAAAAAACAATATTTCGTCCATTTCCTTTGGCCTCATACTTTGTTTATATAGTGGTGTGAGGGTTTCAGTTATTTCTCTGTCTGTGAAGTTTAGCCTTTTATAGGGGTGTGTGAGAACATTTAAGATCTACTCTTTTAGCAACTTTCAAGTGTATAATATAATATTGTTAATCATAGTCACCATGTTGTACATTAGATCCCCGGGACTTATTCATCTTATTACCTGTAATTTGTACTCTTGGATCAACATCTCCTCATTCCCTCTAATTATAGAAGTATTGTTATGTGCAATGCTAATAATAAAAAAAAAATTTTATTTTTATGAATAACAAATTATTTTTTAAATTATTTTAATTTTTATGAGTAACAAATCTATTTGGCTTAAAATTCAGATATATGTACATATATATCTATGTAAATACACACAAATGTACTTTTTGTATCAGGTTTACAGAAAAATTGAGCAAAAATTATAGTTTCTGTATGTGGCCTCTCTATTTCTCTTATTATTAACATTTTTGCATTAGTGGGGTAAATTTCTTTGAACTGATGAGCCAATACTTATAATAATAATATCAGTAGCAGAAGTCCATAGATTACATTAGGGTTGACTTTTTATGCAGCATCTTCTAGGGTTTTGACAAATGTATAAGGACATATAACCATCATTACACCATCAGACAGAATAGTTTCACTGCCTTCCAACTATTTGCCCAGACTGTTTATAGTGAGATTACTATATATATGTTAATGATTTACTAATTTATGGCTCTAGTGAAGACTTCTCCTTCATCATCTAGCCTCCGATGTTCAACTACTCTTTCGATGTCTTAACTTGGATGTCTAATAGAGATTTTAAATTAAAATAATAAATATTGTTCATCCTTTAATCTGTTTTTCCAGCGTTTTGCCAATTCAGTTTGATGGCGAATCCATTCTACCAATTGATCAGTTCAAAAAGCTTGGAGTAATTCTTGACTCTTCCATTTCCATCATATCCCACATCCAATTCATCAGAAAATCTTACAAGTTCTAACTTTATAATACATCCAGAATCCAACCAATTTCTACTTCCTTCATTCCTCTTACGTTGGTCTGAGCCACCAGGATATATAGACTAAATTATGGTAGTAACCTCTTAACTCCCCCTGCCCCAAGCTTACATGGTTGTTGCCAAACTGTCTATTATTATAGAATTACCAAGAATAATTCTTTTAAACATGAATCAGATCCTGTTACTCTTTGCTCAAAATACCGTTTTGCTTCCTCACATTGAGTCAGTCCCTACCATGGCTGTCAGTACACCACCATTGCTCACCACCATCACTTCTTATTCCCTTGAATCCCTCCCCCTTGTTTTACTCAAACTACACTTGCTTCTTGCACTCCTTCACCAGGTATACAGCCACCTTCAAGGCCTTTATACTGGTCACACTCTCTTCCTGGAATAACCTCACTTCTTTTACCTCCCTTGCCTTCTCTAGGTCTTTGCTCAAATTTCACATTTTCATTCATGCCTTCCCCTTCCTTGATCTCCTTTTTATTTTATTATTTAGTAGCACTTATTGTTGCTAACATATTATTATATATTTACTTATCTTCCTTATAGTTTATTGTCTAAAGGTAAGAAGCCAAATGAAGAAAACATTTTGAGAAGGAAAAGCACTATGTGAGATTTTTTCTCCTTTTTTGAAATTTATTAACAGTAGGTGAATGACATACTTTATTGAGAGAAAATTAAAAATTTAATTCATAAGTATAGTCTCTGCTTTTCCAAAGATATATGTTTTACCAAGTGGTAAACACAAGTTTGATTTATTGACAAAAATTTGAAATTCTTTTAGACTTCTTTCCCCAACCATTTGTGTTTATTATTGTTATTATATTATTGTTTTTATTACTTTGTCACGCTATGATCTACAAATCTTAAGATCTTACGTATTCATTTGTATATATGCATATATATATATTTTCTCTGAAACACTAGTATCATTAAATTTTCTCATTCTTGTCTCATTTATTCTGGGAGAAAAAGGTCTAAGCCATGAACAAGTTTAATGAAACAGTCTCTCCAGGTATTAAATTCAGTGAGTATATTAGTCAGATTTTAAATACAAACAAGATACCTTTAAAAGATGAAATATTTTTAAGCCTATATAGGAGTCTAGAAATATTTGATTACCTATTTTTGAATAGATAAAAAAGAAATAGCCAAGCTTATACATTATAAGTCTTCAAACTACCTGGTTGATTATTGTAAATGCTTCTAATTTAATTAGATATTGTTCTTCTTCAGCTTACTGAAAAGAGGTAAAAATCTTCAAACCATTCCACTTTACTAAACAGGAGGTATCATCTCTAACTGCTTCTGAAAATATTTAATGTATTCAGTTAATCAAATTCTC
The DNA here is from genome assembly GCF_000442215.2 of Lipotes vexillifer. Lineage (NCBI taxonomy): Eukaryota > Metazoa > Chordata > Mammalia > Artiodactyla > Lipotidae > Lipotes > Lipotes vexillifer. Next base: position 507,468 of record NW_006773125.1, on the reverse strand, counting down.
TAGAGAATGTTACAATCCTGTTCATTTGTCCTAGTAGTAGATTTCTTCATTATTTACTGTACTCCTTTACATTACATGATAAAATTATATTTGAGATTTTTCTGGTTTCCCAGTAAACTCAATTTTAGCCTTCTTCAGCCTTTCAATCAGTAAACTGAGCATCCCAGTAGCTCCATATCCTGACTTCTAGAATCACAGATTTTCACTCTGAGAATCCTGAGACTAATTTGGCAATTTTGGAAACTTTACTTATCTCAGATTAATACACAGTACTATGTCAAATATATAAAGCTCCATAGATGGGTGTTCATCAAAACAAGGACATGATTTTTTTCTCACATTTTTCTTGAAGGTAGCCATGGCTTTGACAACAAAAGTGCTTCGAGGTTTGGGAAGGACCCCTGTAATTTCTTGGAGCCTTAACATTGAGAATCAGGAGGATGTTGGGAAGGCTGATTAGAGGGCTTAAGGCATCTGAAGTGCTTACATTTGCAATGATATGTTTTGCAATGTACTGGTTCTTTGCAATAATAGCATAAAATAGGAGGATTTTGGTTTCATTTAGGAGCCTTCATTTGCTAGAGTTGAAGATTAAGATTAGGATTTTGGTGGTCTTTCTTGAGGTTACTCATCTAGAGTGCAAGTGAGGTGGTTTGCCAGGTTAATTAAAATCTGAAGTGAACATAGTTTTCTATTCCATCCTGGTCCTTTTTACCAGAAGGGAAATATCCTGGTTCAGTCAAATAATAAACACAGTTAAAAGTTACCTGGGAGGAATCAATATCTGAAGGAAGACCAAAATCTTCTTTAAAAATAATCTGATGTCTATTATAATATTCATGAATAGGTGCATCAGATTTTTGTAGGCAAGCCTGAATTTTGCCCAATCAACAGGCTTTGGAATAGTCCTAGGAATTGCTTGATGAAGTCATATAGTGATTGCTCTAGCCTGATCATATAAGTTAGCAGCCTGGCCTCCTGGATGCAATTCTGGAGATCTTTCAGAATTTTCCTAATTAGTAGTTTTCATTCTATACTGGGCCTGGTCTTCACTGAAAAGCATATTAACTAGCTGATATAAGTCAGAGCAATCAGGTTGATAAGATTGAATGACTATATTTAATTCCTCAGCAAATCTGTGAGAATCTTCGGTTACTTTTGTAAAATCTTTGACTATGACTCATAGTTCAGCTTTAGTTCAGGGAGTATAAGAAATTAAGGGTTTAGCATCTGGATCATCAGAAGACTTAATTTAAAGGGAGAGATTCTGGCAAGTTCAGAGGAAAAGGGAGTGGGGAAAGTTTCAGAGAAAAAGGGAAGTTTGGTGAGAGAATTATTATGTGGGAACTAGTATCTGAGAGTATAGAGGGGGCACAGGCAAAATAGATGGGAAGGAGGAAGATGGAAGTGGAGTTGGGATCTGGCCATGAGGAGCTAAGGGAGAGAGACAAGAGGACACCAGACGTGGAGTATGAGACAAAGAAGCCAAGGAAAAGTAGCCTGAAGCTTCGGGAGCAATTTTACCTTTTATTTAATTGTTTGTTTGCCTCAGTTAATCTTAAAATCTTATTTTGAAGAGAGGCAACTTTAAACTAATAATGTTGGAAAGCCTCAAAATACCAATTAAAATAGGTATTCCACTCAGTTTTGGAAATATTTGAGTTATTGTAATACAACTTGGGTTTAAGGAAATTAAGTTTGGGGATTTTAAAAGTTCCTCACCATTTAGAGTATCATTGATACTCTAAATTGCCTTTGGTCAGGTTGGTCCATTTAGATAGAAATGCACATAAGGAAGTTCCATAATTCTTAAACATAAAATTGGCTAGAGTTCATGTGATGGGGCACCATCAAAATATTTAGATAACTGGGATCTCATTTCTTAGAGGTTTTTCCTTAGAGTAAAAATATAATTTTCAAACAACTCAAACAGCTCAATTCAAACAGCTTGCAAGCTAATACCAGCTACTTCTAAGGAAAGAGCTTTGTCCCAGTGGATTCAGGCTAAAGCCTTTTAAGCCAGTTTCCAGAGAACAGGTCCTATTCCACAGGAAGGGCCAGCTTCTGAGACGGTACAGTTTCAGTGAAGCAACCCCTGCTACTGAAGGAATGGGTTGATAGATTCTCAGCCAGCTTCGGTTGAAATAGTCTGATCTCAAAATCAGACCAAAGTGCCAAAAGAGTATTCACATACAGAACCAGGCCTTAACCAGAAAGATAAAACCTTAAAATAGATTCTGAATAAAGCCTAGAAGGCTTCAAATGCAAAAGGGTCTGAGATCAGATTCAGGAGAAAGGTGTACCTTCAATATCCAGGATTGACCAGAAAAACAGTGAGCTCAGTGGACTCAGTTTTGGGTATAGCACCTATTTGTGCAACAGCCTGGAGATTTCAGGGGTCTTCTCTGATTCCCATCTGAGCCACCAAAATTTTGACCTAAAACAAGTAGACTGCCAGGTAATTCTCCAGCAATAATGAGTTTATTTGGGATGAGCAGAGAATTGCAATTTGAGTCTGCAGTCCTGTGCAAGTCCCCACATGGCAAGGGAAGAAGAGCACTTTTATAGTGGGGAAAAGAAAGTTGGGGAGGTCTGGAGTAAACAAAGAGTCCATGACTTTTCATTGGTTGAGTCCTTGCCAGGAACAAAAATGTCTCTTTTTCCTTTGGGCTCTGCCATCTTTGCAGGGTGTGAGAGTGTCCTCTTCTGGACTCCAAACTCTATTTAATTAAGGTTTCTGTTTATTAAGTTTTTATATAAGAAACATAATTTAAGATGTGTGATATATTTATTGTAGTCAAGACAAAAGCAAAGTCTCATATAGGTAAGCCTAAAATAAATGACATGTGTTCATGGAAAAACAATCAAAGTTTTTATAAATGGTCACTCCAAAAAGAATTAAGTAAATTTTGCCTCTTCTTTTCTTTTCACTGAGATTTAAAAAGACTCTTATAGTCCAAATTCTAAACGAGTCTTCCCATTTTAATTGACTGATATTATGTTCAAACTGACAGAGAATTTTTAAGATCAATTCAATCAAAATTCTGATTGATTTGGGTAAATATAAGTGTGATGTATTTGCTGTATGTGTGTGTGTTTTTTTTTTAATATGGTAATGAGGAACAGTTGGATGTCAAATCTTAGTGCTGAAGCCATTAGGTTCAGAGAAATAGTGTAGATATTAAATATTATTTTATTTCTAAAGATTATGCAAAATATTGGCAAGTTTTTCTTAACTAATTCACTTATTTCCACAACAGTATACACCTTAATTGTAAGCGAGTCTTAAACTTCCATGAAAACATTTTTGTTGTTTTTGTTATATTTCATTTTACTCTCACACTTTCCACTTTATTATGCAGAAATGTTATAATTAAATACAGTGATCAATAAATATCACATAAACTTAGTAGTAAGAAAATGTGGAACAGCAGTTTGAATATTTTCATATACATATTCTGTATCTCTCCCTTTGTATACACTGCTATTTCCAACATGCTAGACTATTACTTCTTTAATGAACTATTCAAAAGTTTAATTTCTTTCTCTCACTTTCTCACTCTCTTCTCTCTTTTTTAGTCTCTGTACTTCTTTGACAACTTCTCTATGCTTCTCAGGAATCTTCATTGTTTGCCTGGAATCAACACAATAAAACCCATACTCCTTAATTTGTCAATAAAATTTCTATCAGTTTGTCATAATTTATTGTCTAGGTTAAAGTATTATATCTTTTACATCTTCTATTTCAAGTAAGTGTGTGTGTGTGTGTGTGTGTGTGTGTGTGTGTGTGTGTCAGTGTGTGTTTTAATCATTCCTGGATAATAGTTTTGCATTTTTCAGTCCATCACATTGTTTACATGATCCCCAATGTTTGCAATGTCTTCCCTTTTCTCTTTATCTAATTAAATTCTATTAATCCCTTGTGTTAGCCAAAGTTACTCCTATCCCTCAGGTAAAGTCCACTGGGTCAGGTGGCTCAGGTAACTCTCTTCTGTCTTGTAGCTGTGCCATTTGGAGGAATGTGTGACTTCCAAGGCTACAAGGCAGAAGAGAATAAGGGAGGAGATTCACTGACATTGCAGGAAAGCAAAATCTGCCACCCCAAAATGTACATGAGGATTACTTTGGGTTGGTTGTGTTTAAGGAAAAAAAAAAAAAAAAGTGCTCAGTAAGAGCTTTTACTTCCTCCCTCTTAACTGCCTAAAAGAATTTAGACTGTGACCTATCCCAGGAAGAGTGCTATCACCAGCACTAACTACAAAGGAGAGGTAGACTAGGGGAAATTTAGCAAGACCTGTTTGAATAAAGACTTCTCTGCATCTTATTGTATCTGCATAGCATGGAAAACCTTTATTTACTAAACATTTGTTTTTCCTCCCTTTTGAAGTCCCAAATTCCTACCCCCTTTTCTTTCTCTCAGATGGTATATAAGCCTCAATTGCCTAACTTGTCCTTGAGTCTCATTTTTTCTTATGAGGCCCCACATGTATTTAATTAAATTCAATTTTCTCCTGTTAATTTGTCTCCTGTCAATTTAATTCTTAGACTAGCCAGAAGAATCTAGAAGGGTGGAGGACAAATTTTTCTTCACTGACAACACCTAATTGCCGTCACCTAGAAAAGATACAGTTCACTTCCTTTTATAGCCTTCTGGCATGGTTACATGGTTTCAACCTAACTGAATAGCAGGCTAGAAAAAATAGGAGAACACATGGAATATTTGTTTTAGTCAATTCTATTAACACAGACACAATCCATTTCTACTGTAGAAGCTTAACCCTCCACCTCAGCCTAAAGCAATCTTTCTCTCCTCTGAAATTCTACACCAATTTTCTATAATATTTCCCAGCCTGATTATAATGAACAGCTTTGCAGCATCTTCTCTACCATCTTTCTGACTGAGACAATTTTTCCAAAATTTATTTTCTCTCCTGAATTAAATTGTAAGCTTGTTGAGGGCAGGATCTAGTAAATATCTCCCGAGGGTGCTTAGCAAGATGCTTTATATATAGTGGAAGCTCAACCAGTAGTTCTTGCTAATTTCACATTCAAACAGTTTTAGTGAATGGAAAAACATCTAATGAAACAAGACTCCATTGCACTGCAGCCTTCTTTGGTTGAAGGACAAATTCATCTGAAAAGGATTTTTTAAAGGGGCAGGTCACAGGATGTGTCACTGCTCTTTTGAATTCCTCTATACACTCAAGTCAAGGTTGAATCCTCCTAAAGTTGCTAATATCACTGTGACTGATGACAATAGCAACAATTTTCAGTGGTAATGTATGGTTCCCAAAAAGTTAAATAATTTGATTACTCTGATTCTCAAAACAATTCAAAAGAAAGCAAAGATGTTATCATAAAGTACATCACTTGAAGGAGGAAACTGAGGTTGAAAGCAATTATGGAGCTCATACAATTATACGAATTTAGCATTGACAAAGACCTTAAAGATGTTCTAATCCAGCAGTTTCATTTACAGTTGAGGAAATCTCAGTCCAACTAGGTTAAGTGGCTTGTGCAAGGTCCCGTAGAGAATGAGTGGATACAGCAAAATCAGAGCTCCTCAAGTCCAGTGATATTTAGGCTGCACCATTCTGTCTTTTGTTTAATTAAGCACAACCCAAAATATGCATTGTTTTAAAAAGTTATTTAAAACAGCATCTACCTGAAATGGACTAAATGTCAAAAGGACTTTATAAGTCATAAGTTTTTAACGTCTTTTACTTCTCTTCATTAAATGGGAAAAAAAGAGCGAGCGAGAGAGAGCTCTCTTAGGTAAGAGTGTTCAGTATAAATCTTGAGCCTTAATTATATTTGATTTTAAATTGGGTATGCAGCAACTATATGAAGTTAACTATAAGCTTAAATTTTACTCAATAAGTTGACAAAGCTGGCAAGTATAGCGAATAGAAAGACAACATGAGATACTTAGAACTCTTCTTAATGTAGAATTGATGGAACCACATTTGGTTTCCAAAATATTTGGTAGCATTTATTTTAAACTAGTAACTGCAATTCGACTATGAATTATTTCTGCCATTATTTTAAAACTAGAATACTGTTGATAGTATTTAATATTAACACTCTCTATGCCCTAGATTCTGTAAGAAACAAATAAAATATGCAGTTCTAATGCCAGGACAGTTTAATTTGCATTTCATTACTCTTTTAACCCTCAGTTTTTATTCTTTTAGAGGCTATTATAGGGGCTGGTAATCATACCTTATATATTATAAACAACACTTGTGTCATAAAAGACATCATGTGGTCCATTCCTCTGATTCTGAGCATGACAACCTTAGATCATGCAAAATTACACTTACTTCTCTAATTTTTCAAGATAGCAGGTGTGAAGATCAAATCAGTCCAATGGAAAAAAAAAAGTGTATTTCCTTGGAAGGAGATATGAAACAGAAATTGAGTTATCTCTTGTGAGGAATAAAATAATTTGCATTTGGTCTCAAGCTCACAATCCAAGGATAAAAGAAAAACACAATACAAGGTGTAAAATTTTAATAAAGCAATAGTGACGTCATAAAGTGATATTCGATTTATTCTCATATGATTGATTCAGGCAATATGTCCTGGTAGAGTTCAGAGAAGGGAGAAATACATCCGTTCAATAGAAATTCTCTCTTGCTGTAACTAAAGGCAATTTTATTTGACTTAGTCTTTTGTGATCACCAGAACTGGCAAGTTACAAGTCGGCTTCTTTTTTTTTTAAGTCTTTATATTTTCAACATTACCCATAACTTCTTATCTGTCTATGAAACTTTTCCTCTAGGGTTCAGCTGAGTATCTGTTAAATAATCTATAATTATTGAGAATTATGCTTTAAGTCAATTTTCATGATATATCAAACTCTCAACTAGTGGAAAGCTTATATCCTATTCCCCATGTACATACAGCATAGTTAAATCCATGTCATCACCTCTTATTACTTCCAAATCAGTCTGGTCTTATTTGAGTCCAGGTAGGCCTTTGTCACCTCAAATATACACAATATTTTCTTGAAATAATATGTACTCTGACCCCATTACTATATCTTTTTTTGATTGATTCAATTCTGCTCAAATAAATTAATATTGCCATTGCAAATAACTCGGTGGGAGCAAAAAAGTTCATGTGTCAATGTGATTAGAAAAGAGGGTGAGGCACTGGAATAAGTGAGAGAGGCATTTTGGAATTAATCAAGATAAGAGTATAGTCACGTCATATCTCATATTTTACCCAAACAAAAGCACAGGGTATATGCAATGTATACTTTTCCCTGTAATTGATAAATCATTCCTTTAGTTAATTCTATTTCTAGACTACAAAATATTAGATAGAATGTTCTTTTTGATTTGTTTTATTCTTGCAGCCTAAATTTCTGAATATACATATTGTTGTATCAGGAATAGAAATAATACATTTGGGGTAGAAGGCAGATATTAAAGACCACAGTGTAAAAGAAAAAAACTCGTTTAGTTATAAGCTAAAATACAACACACACAAACCTGAAATACCCTTGAAATAATTAGAAGGGATTTTCTTCTCCAGTGATGAAATGCATATGGACTCAGTAATGTATGCCATTGTGTTCATGACTGGTAGATACAAAATGCCTATTCCTTTTTCTACTACTCCAAGTCACTGTTATAATACATAATTATCAATAGGTAATAACACAACCAAATCTTCTGTAGCACTCCTTCCTAGGTAAACATATTGTTGGAGATTTTCTGTCAGGATATGAACACATGAGAGTGAAAGAGTGAAACATGGCCTTCTCTACCCAAACTTTCCTTCATGTTTATTGCACCTCGCAAAGAGAGAGGAGATCTGAGTATGGAACAGAGAACAAGTAAAATAAAGCCATACAGAGTAGTGAATCTTATGTGCTTCATACTCACAGGTGCTGATATACTTTCTCCCCAGAGGAAGTAGTACCTCTCTTGCAGACACTGAAGAATATAAACCAACCATTTACACAAGAGAAAACATAAACAAGCAAATATGATGTTAATCTTTAGATAAAATTTTATTTCCACAAAATTATCCTCAATATTTTTAATAACACTCAAAATGAGAAAGAGTGCAGAGAAACTGGAAGAAATTTAAACCTAGACTACAGTTGATAGTACTTAATACTAATAGTCTGGTGTCACTGCTCAATCAAATGACTACCTACCAATAATTATGTCTTTTGCCCTATTCAAATCATTTCACTGGATGAGTTTCCTGGAAATCAAACTGGGTGTAACAAATGCTTTCCCAGGAGCTTTATCTGTATTTGTTCCTGGGAAACAACAGAACAATTATTGATGAAAAATCAGAACCTGAGCCACCCAACCTCACCTATATTAATATTGAACCATGTTCATATATTCTCTGTATTTCCAATGTGTTATAGAGCCACCTATAATAATGGGTCATTCACTCATTCAGCCAAGAGTTAGATAGCATTCTTTTAATGCCAATGACTATGCCAAATGATAAGTTTTCAAAGAAAACTGCAATCCACTGCAAATGTCAATTCCTTTCTTTGTATTTGCATTGCAACAGACTGAGGTTCAGACCCATTAAATCTATATCTTATTAATGGCTGCATGTCCACCACAGGAACAAATAGCAGTAACATTAGGAAGAAATGTTATACTTATCACAAAAACATGTGTTTGTTTAAATAAATACTACTTTGCGGGTGTAAACATATTGTTCCATATTACTATTCCATGATCAGGATGAAGATTCCTTTTAAGTCAGGAGGGGAAAAAGGGGAACCCATGCAAAAACCCATGACTTCCCAGAGTTTAACAACTGATAATGTAATTGGACCAAAGGTTTTTGATGTATTACTTATATTCTTCATACGTCACGTCACCATCTTTCAGTGACATATTTGAGCACTGAGGGTACGGATGTTTGTGTACGTGTGTGTGTTATATACACACAAAAGCTATAGAAATATAGTTTATATGTATACATATATATACACACACACACATATTTAGAAAATATATTACACCTATAATTATTAAGAAGAAAATGGAAATAAAAGAGCAAAATGCTTGCTTTAAAAGTGTAAAACTTTTATAATGAACTCACATATCAGAAATTTCCACACATAGAGGTTATATTTCGAAAGTGTATTGTCAGAACCATAAGCCTTACTGTCATTACTCTTACAGCAACAAGCTTATGAGTCGTTTCATTGGGTTTCATTTTTAGAAGGAAAGAATATATGACAGTTGGGATATGAAAGGTTTTGTCACCATGACCACATTCTTGCAAGAAAAAAGTAAAGAAAGTTGAGCAAGTCTTCTTAGTCTAGAAATAAACTTCAATGTGCCTTTCACCTTTCTAGCCCGATAGAAAATTGCCCTCAGTTATCTGCATAATTTCCATTGATTCCAAGAAATATTTAATTGGATAGGAAAAATAAGAAGCTAATTTGTTCATCACATCTTTTGCTATTAACTTTGATTCTTCAGGGGTTATTTCTTTTGCTACTTCTATGTGACCCCTTTTCATAATGTGACTCTGGTATAGTGAATAGCATAATTTGACATAGGCAAAACTAATCTTTTTTACTAACTGGATTTTCTTATATTTGACAACAGAGATAGTGGCTTAGTTAAAAATCCTCATAATACACACACACAGACACACACACACACACACACACACACACACACATGCTAACCTAGTTTTCCATATGCTTCTTTGAGTGATTGTTCCTGACCACGTACACTGAATGACTGTGCTGATTAAATTCTGTGATCTTTTCTCCACATTTAATTCATCTTGTCAGGTATGGAAGACCAATGGCTTCATTTCAAAAAAGAAAAAGAAAAAAAAAAACCCACAGCACTTTGTTCCTTGACCTTTAGTTCTGAGGAAAAAAGAAAAACACTGAAACACACCCATCTAAGTGGCAAACGTTTATAGATAATTTCTATTTTATGAAGGAGAGTGAGACATTTTTAAGTTTTAAAAGGAGGCTATTTTTTGGAGTCAAGGCAGTGTTTCTCCTCTGCCTTGGACAACTGGTAGAGAAAGGGCCTTCCATGTATCTGTCAGATTCCCATACACAGCCTGTGAAGTTTCCCCGAGTCCAGGCTGGTTATCTCACAAATCTGTGCAAAGCTCCAGTGAATAATTTATACCAGGCAGGAGGTGACAAGTTAAACACGCCTATTTTGTCTAAAACGCTATGAAGGCATCAAGATGGAGCCAAGCTGCAGGGTGAGGGGAGCTCGGCTGATGGGAACCCCAGTCTGTCTAGAAGAGAGGATGCCGCTGTAAAGAAAATGAAATGTAATGAGATCCTCTTTCATGCATAATTCATAGGTGAAAACACGACTGCATAAAAAGCTATGGATTTTAACAAGGCAATCCTGCAATCATGCACATTATCTTCCCAGAGGAACTTTATATATAATATTGGTCAAAAAGGAGAGGATTCTGAATACCAGTACAAAATAAAGCTGACGGGTTTTCAAATGCAGCAGAATTTACTTTAATGTACGATGCCCGTAAAAGAAACAATTTCTATTTACACCCGAAAACTACTGCTTAGTCAAAATTTACCTTAAAACATTTATTTCTTCTTTAAATGGAAAAAATAAAAATAAATAAGAAACAACCCAGAGAAGGAGAGAATAGAAGATTCACATGGATAAACATAACGACAACGCACCAGCTGTGTTTCCTGAATGTTGCGGGATTAGGTAAAACTGGACTTGGCGGGCATTTTACCTCCGCCGACGACAAACGTTTAGATAGAAACGTAGGCAATGAAGAAGCTCTAAAGATGATGACGTGTTAGCTCTTGTCAAGGTAAAATTTGATTTGGATGTGTTGTCAGAACAAACTTTGTAATTCAGTTTTCAAGACCCGTTTTGGAGCTAACACATGCCTGATTTGAAATGGTGTTTAACGCGTGGGACCCTTAGCTGAAGGATTAAAGAAGAATGTTGATTAAACTTGGGATGCCTTAAATTTATCAGCATCAAACCCTAAAGACGCCTTAGCTTGAAAGAATTGGCGGGATGGAGGCTGGAGGTGGAAACAGTCCTTTGATTGTCCACGCTTAGAAAGTACACAGGAATACAGGGAATACAACAGAAGCACTCAGAGGTGTCTGCGAAACATACAAGCTAGAGAGCTGTGCAGGCTTGTTTGCTTGGCTCATGCTATGTAATAGCAATATTTGAAAGAAAAGCAAAGTAGTTACATGACATCCGGTTACAGTTTTGTGGCTCTGATATTTGACTGAAGAAAGCAGTAAATGTTGAAAAAGCTTGACGTAGCAATATCAAAGTGATTGTCTGTCTACCGTGGGATTTTTTTCAGGTTCATAAGAAGCAGAGATAGGCTATAAAGAACAGTGGGTTGAAGTGGCTTAGATGCCAAATAAATCTATTCCTCTTAAACAAAAGTGTTTTATTAAACTGCATTTGATGTTACTCAGTTGTGTTTCAGGTTTTGACATTATTTGAAAAATGTAAGCTTTGGGAGATAATGATTTAATTTAATTTGGAATCATAGCTTTTGTGACTTAGTAGCAGAACAAAGCCTACCCACCACTGGAGCTGGTCACAAAGGGAGTCCTTCCAGGATTCTAGGGCTTTTAGTATATCCAGGTTCCAGTGATAAATTTGGAGCCTAAAGTTTACCACTGCATTATGTTTAACTGTTCACTTTAATGCTACTCTGATATATTCCTGGCACTGTTTTGCTTTTCAAAGATGTTTACAACCCACTGCCCCAAAAATAGCCTCAGTGACATGAGGTTATCTCACCAAGGCATCCAGAGCTAACCAGCTAATCACACCTGTTTATACCTCACGTCAGACTTTAATACTCCACTGCTTGATTTCCTTCCTTTCTTCCTTGCTTTCTTCCTCCCTCCCTCCCTTCCTTCCTCCCTTCCTTCCTCCCTTCCTTCCTCCCTTCCTTCCTCCCTTCCTTCCTTCCTTCCTTCCTTCCTTCCTTCCTTCCTTCTTTCCTTCCTTCCTTCCTTCCTTCCTTCTTTCTTTTCTGTCATAAAAACACACACACAGAGTGACTTATCTCTGCTTGTAATAAATCCATATTGGTAGTGTGGCTGGGAAAATACCGTTCAGGGTGACAGTATCTATTCCCGACTCTGCTGGAAGGTGAGAGGAGGCGATCACATCTGTTTCCTCTACCTGACAGCTGTGCACTCCTGCACTTCTTCCTGCCAGCCCAGCACACTGCTGAGAAGTTTGCTATATTGAAGGATCAATTTTCAAGCACAGAAGGAATTTGTTTGCTTGTACACCTGTGCTCTAAAGGAAGTTTTCCCATTGCTTATGCCAGTTGGATGACTTGCTGAATTCTTTAGCATATATAAAAATGCAAAGTGCCTGAAATGGGAATGAAATGATAACATTATTAGAATTCTCTCTTGGGGTCAGATGAGACAGACGGTTGCATTAGGAGGATGCTGGGAATAGTTTCTCTAGTATAAGTTTGTTTACTATTTGTTTCCCTTTCTGTGAAAGCAATGCACATATTCAATACCCTACAGGACACAAAGCACATTTAAAATAAAGAGGGGGCAGGTTGCGACATGAATATTAAAACTCCCACTAACTGAGCTTCATGCACAAGCATTGGTAAAGGCCATTGTAGGTCTCCTGGATTCCACATTTCTCCTGAAACCTTCTGCATTCAGGAAACCTCGTGAAAACAAGTCATATGTGTAGGAAGATGCAATCCCCAAATCAAGTGAATTTGCTTTTCTCACTCATTCAAATAAAATCAGACTATATCATCATTTGCTTAAATTCTTCACATGTCCTCTTATGAAGCTTAAAACATATGTCTCTTCTGGGGTTTGGCCTCTGCTTCTCTCTCCAAGTTTATTTCCTACCACTCTCCTATCTTACTCTGCTTCAGCCACTCTGGATTCCATGGTAATAAAGAAGTTGATGGGGTCCAGAAGCAAGAATGAAAAAGTTGGCTTTTAAGGTAAGAACTGTACTCTCTCCATTGTAATGAGAAAAAGATGTACAGACACAGATAGTAAAAAAATAGGGAATTATTTAATGATGTATTTTTGATGAGTGACATGAGATAAAGGAAATTTTTCAGAAGGAATTCAGATTTCAGGTTTTCTTGTAAAATGACCTGGAGAAATTAGTGTCATACTATGTATCTAGAAAAGGAAATGATGATAACTAGAAACCAGCATGGGTTCACTAAGAATAACAATGTGGGGAAATTTTTCTTTCTTTCTAGACAGTGTTATTAGATGAGAATATCAGGGTATAATAATATTTGACAAGGTCTCTTGTGATGAAAAACCTTGACTCCATGCTTATAAATTTGATAGACTGGAAGTACTAAAAATGATTTTGCCCAAAGATGCCAACCATTAAGCAACCTAGAAGGAAGAATCTGGTTGTGAGTCGCAGGGCTCTCTACTCCTACAATTTGCTCACAATGTATAAATAATTAGGATGAAAAAAAGCAAGACACTTTTGTCAGATTGCTGGGTAACTTGAAGATGGGAAGGAGAATGGATAATTTGCATGCAGATTTTTTTTTTTTTTTGAATCATGGCAAACACAAGCATGTGCTTGATTCTTGAAGTCCTTAATATGCTGTGTTTCCTTTTCTTTGAAAAGCTGTAAAGATTGAAATGAAATCCATGATTTAAATAAAACTAGGTTTGGAATGGAACTGGATAAAGTTTTGAATTAGTGAGAATGCAGGGCGATGGTATCTATCTAGTTCTCAAAGTGATTGAAAGTGGGAAGAGATGATCAACATTAGTTCCCTTCTACCTGAGGAAGAAGGTCTCCTTGTCTCTGCCCTTCTTTCTATCCTGATTCCTTTTTTTTTTTTTTTAACACCTTTTGGAGTATAATTGCTTCACAATATTGTGTTAGTTTCTGCTGTACAACAAAATGAATCAGCTATACATATACATATATCACCATATCTCCTCCCTCTTTCATCTCCCTCCCACCCTCCCTATCCCACCCCTCTAGATGGACACAAAGCACCGAACTGATCTCCCTGTGCTACACGGCTGCTTCCCACTAGCTAGCTATTTTACATTTGGTAGTTTATATATGTCAATGCCACTCTCTCACTTCATCCCAGCTTACCATTTCCCCCTTCCTGTGTCCTCAAGTCCATTCTCTACGTCTGTGTCTTTATTCCTGTCCTGGGTTCATCAGAACTATTTTTTTTTTTTTTTAAGATTCCATATATATGCGCTAGCATACAGTATTTGTTTTTCTCTTTCTGACTTACTTCACTCTGCATGACAGTCTCTAGGTCCATCCACCTCACTACAAATAATTCAATTTTGTTTCTTTTTATGGCTGAGTAATATTCCATTGTATATATGTGACACATCTTCTTTATCCATTCATCTGTTGGTGGACACTTAGGTTGCTTCCATGTCCTGGCTATTGTAAATAGTGTTTCCATGAACATTGTGGTATGTGACTCTTTTTGAATTATGGTTTTCTCAGGGTATATGCCCAGTAGTGGGATTGCTGGGTCATATGGTAGTTCTATTTTTAGTTTTTTAAGGAACCTCCATACTGTTCTCCATAGTGGCTGTATCAATTTACACTCCCACCAACAGTGCAAGAGGGTTCGCTCTCCAGCATTTATTGTTTGTAGAGTTTTTGATGATGACCATTCTGACCGGTGTGAGGTAATACCTCATTGTGGTTTTGATTTGCATTTCTCTAATGATTAGTGATGTTGAGCATCCTTTCATGTGTTTGTTGGCAATCTGTTTATCTTCTTTGGACAAATGTCTATTTAGGTCTTCTGCCCTTTATCCTGATTATTTTGGGTTCACATTTCCAATCACTTCTTGTTTCTCTCCTCTGATTTAATTCTATCCTGGAAGCCAGGATCATCCAGCATACGGACTGCAGTGTCTCCACTTTTTAGATTAATTTTTCTCCTAGTAGGATATAACTTCTTGGCTAGAAGGAATGTGACATATTTGGTCTAAACATTGAGCTCATTTGCCACAAATAGACTTCTGTAATGAAATAATGTAGAAGTGTGGGTTTTTAAAACTTTATTCAATTCAAAAGGCACGTTTCTGTCAATGGACTCTGTGCTGAGAAGTTTGCAAGTCAGGTTCACTGCAAGAGGTAATATGAAAAGTTTTAAAGCTTCTGAATTTTTTTGGTAACTGTGCTTTTAACTGTTACCAATATTTGAATTAAGATGAACCAGAGGATGGGCATTTGGTTTATTTAAATATGTCAGATGACTAGTTCCTGGAAACCAACTCTTATTTACTTAGCTGCTTCCTCACATCAAGGGCTTTATACTTTCTTGCTCATGTAACAAAATACTTAAACAAGCTAAATTATAATCTGTGAAGAAAAAAACATGGGCATTGTAGATTGTTCAAGGAGGAGTAAGAATTCCAGTTTTAAAATGCACTGATCTCATGAGAATATGAGACCCTCACTCATTCGCCATGGCTGAATGAGTTAAATGGAATCTCTTACTTTTAAAAATTTCAGAATTGTTTGCTGAGAAATTAAGAATTTGAGAAGAAATTTTGGAGAATTTGATAACTATAGTTAAGTCCTCTTGTCTGTTTTCCTTCTAAATTATCTTAATGTTATACAATTAAAAAAAAACCCTTCAGATGTTTTCAGAATTTATGTGGTAGAATTGTTATGGAATTAACATATATTTCCTCTAATGTATGCATTTGAACTAGTTTCTACATAGTATACTAAATTTTAGAAGAGCCACAAAGTTTATATATCTACAAACCAAAAATGTCTATCAGCAGGTGACAGGTAAACAAATTGTGTTATATAAGTATAATGGAATACTGAAGAACAGGAATAAACTTAGTAGTTTAACACAACAACATGGGTGAACCTAAACAAGAATAGCTGAGTGAAAGAGGCTAGACATAGAAGAGTATACACTGTATGATTTCATTTATATGAGTGTCTAGAACATGATCTTGATTATGTTGATGGTTACACAGGTGTGTAAATGTGTTAAAACACATGTAACTGTATATTCGAAATTGGTGCAGTTTATTCTATGTAAATTACACCTCAGTAAAGTCGTTTTAAGAAACAAAACATACAAAACAAAAAAGCTTATATATGTGGATCTCTGATCGCGTGGTCCACCATGAAAATATGTGGACACCTCTTCTTTAAAACACCAAGATAAAATTTGTCAATTTGTTGAAAATTTCTCCTCCCTAAGTACAAAAGTATCTGCAGCCTGCAGTTCAACCAGAGCTTAATGTGGAGGTTGCCTTGGAGAAAAGTGAAGGGACAGATAATCAAGCATCTTTTCAGATTTGCATAAGGTGCTTTCAGAACATGTGTATATATTGTGTTGTGTTTAAGAATTTCTTAGGGGAGAGGCCTTTTGTTGTCAGGAAACTTCAAGATAAATCAGGTGTTGGGGATGTCTTCCATTCAAGAGGCCTGAATGTGGTAGAACTATCCTACATGAGACAAAGGCAGGAGTGTGTTAATTGCCCTGGGAAGGAACTTGTAAGCACGAATGTAGTAGGCCAAGTGGTCGGAGTCAGTAGATGGGGAAGTTTGTGGGATTCATGATGAAACCCTGCCACATAACCTTCCACATCTACAATAGAGTCTGTAAATGTTTGCAGCAGCACTGGTGGTTTGACCCTGGGGTAACTCAGAGTAGAAAAGGAGCCAGCAAAATTGCAGGAGTTGGACTACTCCCTAAAAATTAGAAGACATCTTGCAAGGCCCCTGGTTTGCCTACGTACAATGTCTGAGTACTTCCTACCTAAATCTGTGGAACTCACTTGACTTTCTGGGTTACACATTTATACAATCTTGATTTTACAGCATATGCGTAACAATTTAAGAATTTTTTCTCAATGTGACAAATTTTTTAAAAAGGCTCTAAGATGTCAGAGTTGAAAAAGGGGAAGGAACCGCAAGGGCTGGCTTTCAGTTGGTTGAAAGCCATACATTCCAAATGTGACTTGACTCTTTTATTGTAGGTTGTGGGTAAATTCCATAACATCCAGTGTTTTCTGTGTCAATATGTATTCTGAAGCCAAAATTTGTTTGTGTGAGACTTCGTTTTGGCATATTCTATTATATTACACTGTAACTTGAGGTGGTCAAAAATTTGAGAATAAATTTAAGTAAACATTTCAAATATTACTGTTAAAAGTTTATTTTAAATGTTAGATTCACTGTTATAAAGTTTCAGAACCGATATCTTTTGTTCTTTTACTACAATTCTCTTTAGAGTTCACTCCTGCTAAATTCTTAAATACTTCTTTCTCATCCTAAATGAGACTAATACCTGGGGCCAGGACAAAGTAAATCAGTTTTCTTACAAGTAAGGGAATTCTTTATATTACTTCATTAAATATAAGCATTGCTTGCCTAGCAAATACAAAATTACAATGTTGCTGGGCAAAGGAAAAGTTAATTCTGTTTTTTTTTTTTTTTTCTGAATTTGGTGTTTGTCAAAATATTGAAGAACTGTGCTAATTTTTTTCCCTGAAAGTATAAATAACTTTAGTCAGCCTATAGTAATTGGTCTAGCTCTTTGTCTTTTGTTTTTAATATATAGATCAGAGTGCTCATATTGCTGAATAACATTTAGAACACTTTCAATTGAGACCTATCGGTGGCTCAGGAAATCAATTCTGTAAGTTGCAAGAAGCAATTTTTTAAATGAAATGGTAAAAAATACTAGAGCTCATCACACATGGAAACCGAAAGCATTGTTTTGTGAAACATTTTTCAGCTATATGTGCACGTGCCTCTGTGTGTGTGTGTGTGTGTGTGTGTGTGTGTGTGTGTGTACTAGGTTGCAAAATAAAGACTGTTTCTTACTGTGGGTTGAGAAAATAAAAAAATATTTTTAAATAGTTTGTAATAATATTTTAGAGGATCACTTAAAATGTGACAGCTGAAATAATTGAGCATCAGTCCTATGAAGAAAGAGATAGTGATAATTGAACACTCAGATTAATAAATTTCGTTACAATGGGATTGAACAAGAAAATTAGGTTCAAGATGGCTCTCCTACATCTTTTTCTGAAGTCACTGGAAACTTTTTTATCCCTTAGATAACCCACCTTAAAACACTACATTCATATATTTTTAAGACATTTCAAAAATTTAAATATCATCAAACCTCCGTGGTTCACATTTTGATCAAATATAAATATTCCCATGAGCTATTTTATTTTATTTTTTTATTCCCTTTGTCTGGAATGTTCTACCTGCAGCTGGTCATATGGACAGTACTGATCAGAAAACATCTCTAATATTTCTTCTAGAGAAGGGTTTTCTGAACCACCAAATCTAAAATGTATCCCCTCAGTATGTCAGAAAATGTTTTTTTCGTTTTAATAACACTTACCATGTAAAATAAAAATATTTGTTTTCTTCCTCATTTTGCTAACTACTCGATCTAAAATCCACCTATCCGTCTCTCTACAATGTGAGCTCCAGAAAGGAAAGTCTTTGCCTCTCTTGTCCACTGCTTGCCTCAGAAAAGTGTCTGACACAGAGTCGTTCCTCAATAAATATGTATTGACTACATGACTTATTTAGTTTAAGAAATGACCACAGGGTTTCCCTGGTGGCGCAGTGGTTGAGAGTCCGCCTGCCGATGCAGAGGACACGGGTTCGTGCTCCGGTCCGGGAAGATCCCACATGACACGGAGCGATTAGGCCCGTGAGCCATGGCCGCTGAGCCTTCACGTCTGGAGCCTGTGCTCCGCAACGGGAGAGGCCACAACAGTGAGAGGCCCGCGTACCGAAAAAAAAAAAAGAAATGACCACAACGTTTGCTTCTTGCTTTATAAAAACTTTCTAAAAGTGGAAATCAGGACATCTATAGCAATATACCATTCAAAATAATTTTGGGGGAGGGCCTGGCTTTGTCCTCATTAGACTTTATTTATTTTTTATTTACTCTGAGTAGGAGTGTTTGGATTCCAAACCTTGAATAGCTTAGGAAATAATCAGAAAAAAAAAATAAATTATTACCAACTCTGACCAGCAATCCCATTTAAAGCTAGAGTCAATAACAACTCTGATGAAGGCAATTAAAATACAGTTTGTAACTAAGGTGGCTACTTTAGTAGATCATTCTGTCTCCATCTGCTATTTTAGGGGTCAATATGAGCCCTTTGTGTATTAAAATCTGTCAAATATACTCCTGAAAGTTCTTTTTTCAGTTAGCAAATTAAGAGGAGTGGATGATTACTATCTCTATTACAGGCTGGAAAACCAGTATATCTGCCTGAGTGCACTTATTTGAATGGAAAATAGCTAGATATAAAGTACACTGAAAAGAAATATGATAAAGTCTTTAAGCTAAGAGGCAGCTGACCCTATGCTAAAGGTTAAGTACTTCAAAAGTAATATTATTGGGGGGAAATTTTGCCTCTATGGGTGATTAAATTTAGTCTTCAAAAATTTGGAGAGTTAGGACATTTAAATTGCTAGATGAGTTTTTAGTAAAACAGCAACCTTGAGATTACATTGGTTATGTACCTAACCCACTTAAGATATTATTGTGATCATGAAGCCATTATTTGAAATATGCTGTTTGGCAGATAGATACTATAATAAATGTTACCTCTATTTTAATACCAAGGTAAAATTAATAAATTTCAAGTTGAAATTCAGTTTATTTATATACATCCTCCTCCAAATTCTCATCAAGTTCTACCATTGTTTGTTATGTCATAACAGATGTAGCAAACACCAAAGAGGAAATATGTCAAATCAAACTGTTTATTGTTTGATCCTGAGAATGATCCAGAGAAGCAAATGTCCAATGTTTAAATTCTGAGGCTTAAAATAAATATTTCAGAAAGACTATCATCTTTTGTTGATTGGTAAAATACACCACAGAATATCACTTCCTCACTACTTAATTCACTGTAAAGAAATATAGAATTTTTTAAAAAGAATTGCTTTGACTGGTAAACATTGAAGGTCTACTGAAATAGGCATTTAAAAAAATGGATTGTGCTATAGCTTTGGCAGCATATATACTGAAATTAATTTGATACAGAGAAGATTAGCATGACCCTGTAAAGGATAACATGCAAATTTGTGAAGCATTCCATATTTTTGGTATGTGTGAAAGTTGTTGAGAATTGATCCTTCTCATCACAAGGAAAAAATATTATTTTCTTTTTCTTTTTTTTCGTATCTATATAAGATGACAGATCTGTATGAGATAATGATGTTAAACTTGTAGTAATCGCTTCATGATATATGTAAGTCAAATCATTATGCTATACACCTTAAACTTACACAGTGCTGTATGACAATTGTATCTTAATAAAATTGTAAAAATAGATTATGCCATAAAAGCATAAAATTGAAAGGCAATCATTATAATAGCAACAAAATAAGGGTCTATTTTATTGCATACTGAGTTACTGCCAGATTCTGAACCAGGTACTTTCTCACAAAATCTCTGGAAAGTCACTACTTTCTAGTAGTTTTTAAAAAGTATACATTGTATACCTCTTGCCAATTTACAGACATAGAAGCTTTCTTAATTGAACTATATAAACATTTATACTAGAAGTGCATGAATATCAATGACATAGCTTTATTTCCAAAATGTGGCTGGTAAATAGAATATGTTTTGGGGAAATAATACATTCCTTCTATTACTGGCACAAAAATATAACTTTGGTTAAAAAGAGATTGAATGATTTATTGATTGATTTGATGACTAGTTATGACAACCCTATTTACCCTCACTTTCAAATCTACTATCAGGAATTGTCCAGCTGCTAAAAGTTTCAAAGTGTTGGTAAGTAAGAGAGACTGATCCTGATAAACGCAGTGCCTCACTTTGTGAAAACATGACAAAACTTTAAGAAGTGACTATTGTTAAAACATAATTAAAAAAAATTAAGAGTGTGGTTTTGGGGGTTTTGGTTTTTTAATTCCATTATGTTGATTTCAATTTCATTCACACAGTAGAAATTGAAGTCTTCAAAGGGACTCCCAAAAGGTTGTCTATGTTAAAATGCCATTTCTAAAAGGTAATCAACTGATATTTGTAGGTTATTCTCACAGGGATCACATATGACAAATATAAAGCCAACTGGCCATTATCATATTACCCTTGACATGCACTCCATTCTCATAATGAACATAATAATGAATGGGGGACAAGTAGAAGATTTACATTTCAGAACTGAATCCAGAGAATTACAGATAAACTTGGTAATATAGAATCTGAGGTAGATTAGTGAAGCCCAGGATCCATAATTGTCACACTAATACCACTCAAATATGTATGTCTTTCAATAAAGGCAACAACAATAATGCATATACCATTAATTTCTTTTGGCACTAGAAATGTATGACCTTGCTCTATGTAACTCTAATACATTACTTAGTATATGGTAATCCCCTGGTGGCAATGATTGATTCAGGATGCTCCAATCATAGTGAAGCAATTTATTCATTGGTTTTGGGAAGCAGCCTCTTCCTGTACTGAAAAAGCAAGTTATGTAATGCAGGTTGTAGCAAACATTTATGTCCACCATGAGGAGACCTAGCTTGCAGGTGAAGCTGCAATACAGAGGAGCCTAGAACAAACTGCTGGAAAATTGTTTAGTATCATTGGTCAAGCCGTGCTTGGGGACAGATTAGTTTTAGACTTTTAGTTGTGTTTAACTAACCTATTTCATTTGCATTGGAGTTTTTACTACTTGCCACTTAAAATGGTCTAGCTAATAGTTACCAAATCTTTAAAAAAGATATTTACAGATTTTTTTCTCCACTTTGATATGAACATTATTACTCTAACTTCTCACACTCAACATATTATTTCCATAAATGTTCATTGATGAGCCTTGGGTGGAGAAAAGAAAAAAGTTTCCTACAAGAATCTGTTCCATTTATTTTTATTATTAAGGAGCTGGTAGCTATCATAATCAAGGTAAGGGAGACAAGTATAGCATATTGATTTAATGTGATCAGCCCCCTTCCAAAAAAAATGTTGTTGAAAGTAGCAACATTTTCAAGACAGCCCACAAAAATATCCTCAACCCCAAAATAATTGCCTTTCTATGCTCTTAGAGATATTTATATTGGAGTTAAACTACATGGAATGTTGAATAGCCTTTGAGAATTACCTAAACACTGATTATAAAACATGCTAGTAGACCATTATGCCCTGTGTTTTTAAAAGTTACTAAAAAATAGGGCTTCCCTGGGCGCAGTGGTACATGCTAGTAGACCATTATGCCCTGTGTTTTTAAAAGTTACTAAAAAATAGGGCTTCCCTGGTGGCGCAGTGGTTGAGAGTCTGCCTGCCGATGCAGGGGACGCGGGTTCGTGTCCCGGTCCGGGAGGATCCCACATGCCGCGGAGTGGCTGGGCCCGTGAGCCATGGCCGCTGAGCCTGCGCGTCTGGAGCCTGTGCTACGCAAAGGGAGAGGCCGCAACAGTGAGAGACCCGCGTACCGTAAAAAAAAAAAAAGTTACTAAAAAATAAACAAATCTATCTAAAATATTTTATAGCTAAAAGAAAAATTGGTTAAAACAATTTTTAAAAGTATTAGGGAAAGGAACAGTATATAGAGTGTTTATTTATTTTTACTTTCATTAATTAGTTTTAATCTGGCCAAAGAAACTCTAAAATACAACACAAAACAATGTAATGTACACCTATATGTGTACACATGTATGTACACCCAAATCTCTGAGGGGGAAGTCCATAGTATTCATCAGATTTTCAAAGGGATCTAGTATCTAACATTAAGGATTAAGGGTTTAGAATTCAATTTTCATAGGTTTGTTTGTCTCTCATAAGTACCACAGTTTTATTATGTCAATGTGTAAAGAGTAGTGACTATTTGATGGTTCACAAAATCAAACTTGATGTACAAGAAAGTAGCTAAAAAAGAAGATTCTGGAATCTGTCTGCCAAGGTTCAAATCTCAGGTCTGCCACATGCTGACCAAATGACCACAGACAAATATCTCTCCTTGTCTCCTTTTACTTATTTGGAAAATGAGAAACTTATAGCACTTACCTCTTAGGTTTATTGTGAAGAATAAAGAAAAAACTCATGTAATACATTTAGAATATTGCTTAGAATGGAATAAGTGTTCATAAATGAGCTCTTATTATACTACTTGTCTTTCCTGAGGAGGGAGGGACTTGCCCAGTTACATGTATGTACAGTATGCTTATTTATTTTACAATCTACCTGGATTATATATTTGTCCAAGATATCAAAGGACTTATGGAATTTGATATTTTATGTCATTCTTAAGTGATAAGAAATAGTATATATTGTAAGAATACATAATTTTTCACACACATATATGTAGTTAAGATGGAAAACTCAGTCTTTTTTCTCCTGTTGTAGTGAAAATCTCAGTTCAATCTGTAGTGAATGGGGGATAATGTGTATCTCCTTTACTGTTCACAGAAAATACTTCACTTGTGACACATCTGGTCACCAAATGTGGGCGGTTGTTTTCCCACAACAAACAATTCTCTGAGACATCAACTGGGTGTCCTATAATTTAACTCAATTCTAACATTATCTACCTGGAGATAGTGTCAGATCCCACAGGTAAGGACTCAGTCTCACAAGACTGCTCCCACCCCAAGTCAGATGATAAAGGATACAGATAAACAGCAGGATGAAGAGATAAAAAGGGCAAGGTCTAGGTTGGTCCCAAGCACCAGAGCTTCTGTCCCTGAGGAGTGATGTGTTTGCCAGCCTGAAAGCTCTCCGAACGCCCATTCTTTTTATGGAAAATCCCATTGGGATTTTGTGAAGGTTTCCTCATGTAGGCATGATCAATCATGAACTCTCTTTCCAGGTCCATTCCCCTCTCTAGAGGTATGTGGGGGCCAGACTGAAAATTAGCAGCTTCTAATCATGGTTCAGTCTTTCTGGTGACCAGCCCTCATCTAAGAGCCATCCAGGGGTCCAACCAGAATTACCTCAATTACCTCAATAGAACAAAAGATACTTCTGGTGCTATTATCACTTGGAAATTACAAAGGTTTTAGGAGCTCTGTGTCAGGGACTGAGGGCAGAGACCAGTATATGTATTTTCTATTATCTCTCAATAGTAAAAGTATATAGTAAGTGCACCATATTTCAAAACTTAAGAAAAAAGTTTGGAGAACATGATAGGGAAGGTATCTTTAGCTCTTTTTACCCAGAGGAGAGGAGGGAGAAGTGAACTCTAAATATAGAAAGATAGATGCATGAGTAAATATTATACCACATTATTTTCTACATGTTTGAACTATTTTGATAAAATATAAAATATGTACAGATGCAAATATTCTAGAAATTTTAATGAAGCTGGGTAACGGTAACTTTTTATTAGAAAATTACTGATTCAGTACTACAAGCTATGAAATTATTCTAGAAGATCTTTTCATTGAGTATTATCCCTACCACTTCTAAATATATACCAGATATATTGTTCATAGATAAGATCCCTGTAGTGTTACAATATGTAACACTATGTTGGATAACAGCAAAATGCAATAAACATTTCTCTTAGTAAAACAAAATATTTAGACATTGACAGAAGTGCAAGTATGTGTTATAGGTAGATATATTTTCACCCTATTAGTTTTCCAATCTGATACCCAGAGAGATACATTACATTGCACTAATTGCAAATCATTTAGTTTAAATAAGTCTTTATAACCCCTTCAAATATTTAATTGGTTACAAGGACTGCTTCTCTTGCTGGATTTTAGTTATAGTTAGAATTAAAAAGGATATAGGGGTATATATGTTTATACCCAAGACAGACAGACACGTAATGCTGCCAGGTAATTCCTATGATGGGTAAGATATTTAGACAATTATTTAATACCTACTAAGTGCAAAGAGCTGGGATAGACTTTGAGAAGAAATCATTACAAATTAATTACTTAGAGGATGATTCGTAATCAAATGATTATAATATTGTGAATTACAAATTACGTGTTAATATATCTGTGTACAAAGTGCTATAGAAGGCAAGAAAAAATTGTGAAAACTCATAGACTGTGATTTACATGAATTTCTTTCTCAAAAGCAAGGCTTCTGCATTCCACCTTGGATCCCATTCATACTATTATCTGTGCAGGGATGGGCTGGGGAAGGGTGGAATTGCTGCTAATTACACAAAACAACAAATGAAAAGGATTCTCTTGGTTGTGCCATGAGGTGGCTCTTTGCAGATAGTAATTTGTCTAAATGAAGATTGTTCCCTTGCTTAATGATATAAAAAGTATAGAAGTTTGTGAGATTAGATTCTCTCTTAGAAAGGCAAAATTTGATAGAATAAACATACTTTTGAAATAGAAACATTTTATTTACAAGCTGACACCTTTTTTTTTTCTTTTTTAATTTATTTTTATTTTTGGCTGCATTGTGTCTTTGTTGCTGTGCGCAGGCTTTCTCTATTTGCGGCAAGCGGGGGCTACTCTTGGTTGTAGTGCATGGGCTTCTCATTGCAGTGGCTTCTCTTATTGTGGAGCACAGGCTCTAGGGGTGCGGGCTTCAGTAGTTGTGGCACACGGGCTCAGTAGTAGTGGCTCACGGGCTCTAGAGCGCAGGCTCAGTAGTTGTGGTGCTCGGGCTTAGTTGCTCTGTGGCATGTGCGATCTTCCCAGACCAGGGCTTGAACCCATGTCCCCTGAATTGGCAGGTGTATTCTTAACCACTGTGCCACCAAGGAAGCCCAAGCTGACACATTTGACTCTTATTTGCTGTCAATAAAATAGAGCAAAATTGGTTATATTTGTATCATTTATTTTGTCTCCCCAAATTCCCTAGCCACACCCTCCTCAACAAAAAAATATTTAAATGCAAGAAGATATATGACTGAAAGTGAAGGACCCTCACACACAGTGCAAAGGGGACATTGTGGTAATTAATATGAAGTATTGAATAAAAGTTAAACTAGTGACATATTCTATGGGGAAAAAGATCTTCTTTAAATAATGATAGTCAATCTGTAAGCATTTAGTTTCTTGTGAGATTCGGACGATATACTCCAGCACTTAATAATTTAGTACAGATATAAACCATATACTAGGAGTTAATAATATAAATAAGTGATTAAAAAGATAAGCGAGATAAATAAGTACAGTGTATTTTACCTAGTACCTTTCCTACTGTTATATGATAAAGTGTTTTGAATTGATTAATTTGGGATTGGAGTGTACACAGGGAACTTAAACCAGGATTTTGAAGATTGTTACAGTTTTGTTAAGTGGAGGAAACATGGGGGTCATTTTATTAATTCATTCAGTAATTCATTTACTTA
>NW_006773125.1:458506-481135 GCF_000442215.2 Lipotes vexillifer | reverse complement strand
GTAGGGAAAAGTTTTGAGCATCTAAGATGAACATCTAATTAGCAAGATGGGCTTGTCAATAAATAGACATGTATAAACCAATTAGATATGGTCCTCGACCACATGGGATGACAAGTCGCATGATGAATACAATGAAATAAATATGCTATAATGTTAAATCTGATGACTTTTAATTTAGAATTCAGATAGGTCACAGAGACAGTCCATTTCTGGAATAAATACTTAAGACTAGAAAAATTAATGGAGTACAGAGAGATCAATATGTTCTCTGAAAATCAACCTTAAGAGCTCTTTCTGAGTTGCCTGGCAGTGGCCTTCCTTCCAGTGGCCAAATTACACATCCCCCAGAAAGGTCCTACTTGTAGGTATGGAAGAAACTTCTCACTCAGAATATTGTACAGCTTGGCAATCCCAAAAGCACAGGGTCAGAATCGGGGGGGACTTGTCTGTCTAGTGACACCTTCAGTATTTTGTGCCCTGGAATATTACTGACTTTTAAATGGCAGTATAGTTGATTTACAATATTATATTAGTATCAGGTATACAACACAGTGATTAAGTATTTTTACAGATTGTACTCAATTAAAAGTTATTATAAGATAATGGCTAGGATTCCCTGTGTTTTACAATATATCCTGTTACATATCAATTTTATACTTAGTAGTTTATATCTCTTAATCCTATACCTCTGTCTTGCTCCTGCCCCTTTCTCCCCACTGGTAAACACTAGTTTGTTTTCTCTAACTGTGAGTCTGTTTCTGTTTTGCTATATACATTTGTTTGTTTTATTTTTTAGGTTCCACATATAAGTGGAATCGCATGGTATTTGTCATTCTCTATTCTTTTCCACTAAGCATAATATACATATATATACCACATCTTCTTTATCCATTCATCTGTTGATGGGCACTTGGGTTACTTCAGTATCTTGGGTACTGTAAATAGTGCTGCTATGAACATTGAAGTGCATATATCTCTTCAAATTAGTGTTTTCATTTTTTTTCTGGATATATACCCAGGAGTGCAATTGCTGGATCATATGGTATTAATAGTTCTATTTTTAGTTTTGTGAGGAACTTCCATACTGTTTTCCATAATGTCTGCACCAACTTACACTCTTACCAACAGTATACAAGTATTCCCTCTTCTTTACACCCTCAACAACATTTGTTATTTGTGACAGTATTCTGTCAGGTGTGAGATGATATTTCATTGTTTTTTGATTTGCATTTCTCTAAAGATTAGTGATGTTGAGGATGTTTTCATGTGCCTGTTAGCCATCAGTATGTCAACTTTGAAAAATGTCTCTATATAGGTCTTCTGCCCATTTAAAATTTTGTTCTTGTTTTTGTTTATTTGATATTGAGTTGTATGAGCTGTTTATATATTTTGGATATTAAATCCCTGTAGGTCAGATCATTTGGAAATGTTTTCTCCTATTCTGTAGGTTGTCTTTTCATTTTGTTGATGATTTCCTATACTTTGCAAAAGATTTTAAGTTTAATTAGGTGCCATTTGTTTATTTTTGCTTTTGTTTCCTTTGCCTTAGGAGACAGATCAAAGAAATATTGCTACATGTCAAAGAGTGTTCTGCTTATGTTTTCTAGGAGTTTTATGGTCTCAGGTCTTGTATTAAAGTCTTTAATACATTTTGAGTTTATTTGTTTATATTGTGTGAGAAAGTGTTCTAATTTCATTCTTTTACATGTAACTGTCCAGTTTTCCCAGCACCACTTATGGAAAAGACTGTCTTTTCTTCTCTATATTTTCTTGCTTCCTTTGTTGTAAATTAATTGACCATAGGTGTGTGAGTTTATTTCTGGCCTCTCTCTTCTGTCGTGTTAATCTATGTGCCTGTTTCTGTGCCAGTACCATACTGTTTTGATTACTGTAGCTTTGTGTTTATTTTTTACATTTTATTTTATTTCATTGGCTTATAGTTGATTTACAATGTTGTGTTAGTTTCAGGTGTACAGCAAAGTGATTCAGTTATACATACAGCTATTAATTATACATACATATATATCTTTTTTCAGATTCTTTTCCCTTATAGTTTATTACAAAATATTGAGTATAGCTCCCTATGCTATACAGCAGTTCCTTATTGGTCATCTATTTTATATATAGTAGTGTGTATATGTTAATCCCAAACTCCAAAGTTGTCCCTCCCCCACTTTCCCCATTGGTAACCATAAGTTTGTTTTCTATGTCTGAGGGTCTCTTTTTGTCTGTACATAAAGTCATTCACCATTTTCAGCAGTATGGATGGACATAGAAATTAATCATACTAAGTGAAATAAGCCAGACAGGGAAAGATGAATGTCATATGGTATTGCTTCTATGTGGAGTCTAGCTTTGTAATTTAATATGAAGTTAGGGAGCATGATACTTCCAGCTTTGTTCTTTTTCTCAAGATTGTTTTGGCAATTCAAAGACTTTTGTGGTTCCATATGGACTTTTGCATGATTTTTCTAGTTCTATGAAAAATGTCATGAGTGTTTTGATAGGGATTACATTAAATCTGCAGATTGCTTTTGATAGCATGGCCATTTTAACAATATTAATACTTCCAATCCAAGAGCACAGGATATGTTTTGATTTCTTTGCATCATCTTAAATTTCCTTCATCAATATTTCATAGTTTTCAGAATATAAGTATTTCTCCTCCTTGGTTAAATTTATCCCAGGTATTTTATTCTTTCTGATGCAATTTTAAACAAGATTTTTTAAAACTTTCTCTTTCTGATAGTTCATTATTAGTGTACAGAAAAGCAATAGATTTATGTGTAGTAATCTTGTATCCTGAAACTGCTGAATTCATTTGCTAGTTTTTGGTGGAGACTTTAGGGTTTTCTACATAGAGTATCATGTTATTTGCAAATACTGTTAGTTTTACTTCTTCCCTTCCAATCTGTATGCTTTTTATTTTTTCTTATCTAACTGCTGTGGTTAGGACTTCCAATATTATGTTAAATAGAAGTGACAAAACTGGGCATCCTTATCCTGTTCTTGATTTTAGGGGAAAAGTTTCAGCTTTTCACCATTGAATATGATGTTAGCTGTGGGATTATCATAAATAACCTTTATTATGTTGAGAAATGTTCCCTCTATACCAACTTTGATAAGAGTTTTTTTCATGATCAGATGTTGAATTTGGTCAAATGCTTTTTCTGCATCTGTGGAGATGATCATATGATTTTTATCCTTCATTTTACAAATGTAAAATTAATCATTTTGATTGATTTGTGAATATTGAATCATCCTTGAGTCCCTGGAATAAATCCAACTTGATCATGTTTTATGATGCCTTTTATATGTTGTTGGATTTTGTTTCCTTTTTTCAGGTTAGGGATGTGTTCAACCATAATTTTATCAATTATATTTTATATCCGTTTCTCTATTCTCCTCTGGGATCCCTAAAATGCAAAATGTTAGCATGCTTGATGTTTCCCCAGAGGTCCCTTAAAGTATCCTTATTTTTAAAAATTTGTTATTCTTTTTGCTTTTCTGATTGAGTGATTTGCATTATTCTATCTTCCAGATAACTTATTGTTCTTCTGTATCACCTAATCTGTTGTTAATTCTTTCTATTGTATTTTTCCTTTCAGTTATTGTATTCTTCAGCTCTGACTGGTTCTTTTTTAATATCTTCTAGTCCTTTGTTGAAATTCTCATTCTTTTTGTCTATTATTCCCCCCTGTTCAGTTAGCATTTTTATTACTATTGCTTTGAACTTTCTATCAAGTAAATTATTTACCTCTGTTTCATCAGGCCTTATTTCAGGGTTTTTTTTTTTTTTTTTTTTTTTTCTCATTTTTTTGAAACACATTCCCTCTGTCCTCTCATTTTGCTTAACTTTCTCCATCTCTGGGAAATTAGGTGAAACAGTTACCTATTCCGGTCCTAAAGGTGTACCCTTGTGTGGGAATGTCCATATGCATTCTGTGGCTGCCAGTAGGTTTGGTGAGAGTTGGATCTGAAGTAAGCATTGCCCACATCTTCTTTCAAGGAGTGCTGGCAGCCACAACCTTGGTCGGGAAGTAGGAGTTGGAGGGGCTAGAGCTAAGTTCATGTGCAGGTTAGGGCTGCTTCTATGCTCAATGGTCATACTGTCCTATGGTAATGATCCCTGAGGGAGTTGGGTTTCTCCCGAGTGTCATGGTAGCCTCCACTTTGGTTCAGGTCATGGCCGAGGCCTGAGGGCTTGGGCCTACCCTTTTGTGCTGGTTGCACTATTTTCCTGATGTCAGCTCCTTGGTTAAAGTCTGAGTCAGGGCTGGAGCAGTTGGTGACACAATACTGAGCTAGTTTTTTACCATAGGCAATGGTTGTACGTTCCTTGGAAGTAGTTTCACTTCTCTTAATTGTGAGCAGGGACATGCTTGCTGGAGACGGCTACCTCTGCCCTGGTTAGAGGCAGGATCAGGACGCAATAATGTCTAACTGTGCATATTCTCCTTGGCAACAGCAGTCTCCACCTTAGTGAGGAGCAGAAATAGGAGCTGGAGCAGGAGCCTGGTACAGGCTGTCAGGCAAGCTGGGGTGGTCCTGCAAGCCAACCAGAGCCCCAGGCAGTTTTCAATCTGCTGCCTCCACACTGAGACCAAGAGTAAGCAAGACTGTGTGAACACTCTTCAGGAGAAGAATCTTTGTTTCTTGTAGCCCTTTGGTAAACTCCACTGGGTTTCAAACAAGCAAAGAGGGCTTTTCTCCCTGGTGTCAGATCCCAAGGGCTGGGGTGTCTAATATGTGACTCAAACCCCTCCCTCCCCAGGGAAGATCCCGGAGCCCATGATATCCTCCTCCTCTTCTGGGCACCCCCACAAGGGGTGCGGGTCCCAACCTGATCATATTTTCTTCTGTCTTACCAAACTCTGTGTGTATCTTTCTTTATAGCCTTTGTTGTAGAAGAGATGTTCTGCTAGATTCCAGGTCATTTTCAGCAAGAGCTGTTCCACATGTAGTTGCATTTTTTTGTTTGTTTTATTAGGGGAGTTGAGCTCAG
Organism: Lipotes vexillifer; assembly: GCF_000442215.2. Taxonomy (NCBI): domain Eukaryota; kingdom Metazoa; phylum Chordata; class Mammalia; order Artiodactyla; family Lipotidae; genus Lipotes; species Lipotes vexillifer. The sequence continues at coordinate 476,130 of NW_006773125.1, read as the reverse complement.
CATTTTCCTACACCACCATCTTGATCTCCACTCTCTAAAACACTTTTAGTTGAGCAGTGCAATGTTCTTACAAAGTATTTTGCACACCAAAACTCCTCTTTTTGTATGATGCAAATGGGCCTTCATGCCAGAATGAGAGTCAGATATCACTCTGCTTGTCTTCTCTTTTCATATCCTCACCAAATAAATAAATAAATAAGTAAATTAATCAATACTTTTAAGATGGAAACTGAATCTTACCCTGCCCCTTTTAGACCCCATATAAAGATTACATGTATCTATTTCTACAAATATTTGAATATTTCCTTCAAGTAGGAAATGTGCTAAAGAATCTTGCAAATAACATCAGAAATTTACAATAATAATTTTAAAATATCTATTGGAGAAAATCCCTAAGGCATTCAAGGTGATGAAAGCAGGTGTGATACTGGCTATTTATTAGGAAACTGATATGTTGAGTATGACAAATATTTCCAAATACACTAGGCTTTTGTCCAGTCAAGTGCAACACCTTTTCTAAGTAATGTAGGCAGAAACTATCTAACCCCCAAATTTTCTTTAATTATAGTATCAGTATCAGCAATCATAAAGTTACATTGTGTTCTCCATCCTATATATATATATATATATTTAAATCAAGAAAATGTGCAGTGGACCATGATTAACTTCCATGGATACAAAAATACACAATTACAGACAGTGAAAATAAATGTTGAAAGATGACATCAATATGGTATAAATCCAGAGAGAGAGAGTTTTCATTAACATTATTTTAGTTACCTTCAAAACCTCTAATTTAAAGATCTCTCAGAATATGTGTATGTAAGAATATGTAGGATGAAAACATATGTCTTGGAATTCTTTTAATCATACATTCTGTGCAGAAATATCTGTATTAATGAAATGTTGCTTTCATACCCTTCTCTACAATGCTCTCAATTTCTATGGATGGAAAGATTTCCATATCTAAAATATAAGACATTATGCCCAATACAACCTAAAGAAAGCTATTGTCACAAAACATTATATGCCATCTCATCCTGACACAATTAACTCCTCAGGGAAAAACAAATGCCATAAAAATCTTGCCAGTCTCACAATAGTAACAATCCAATAAGGCTACCTACCTCTTAGTGTCAAATTATGTTTTCTGTTCTGCTAACACAAAGCCTTTTTCCAATGTTCACATTTAATAATGTGCCTACTATACATAAATTAAAAAAATCTAAGCTTAAAACAAATACGAAAAATCAGGAGAACAGATGAAAAATGCATATAGTGATTTCATTTCTGTGGTTTTAATAGCTGACATGTGCTTAAGCTAACTCTGACCTAAGTATTATTATTACTATGTTTTAGTATTTCTGGACTTTTAATTACTTGACACGATGTGTGGCAACTTGCTATTCACATATCTCTATTTTCAGTTGTATTGTTTTCTGTCATACTTACATTGTCATTTTTTCTGTTAATATTTTAATTTAATGGTAACCATGGAAAGCTTCTAACCCTTATGTTCCTGAATATAAATCTTAATGAAAATGGCCCCAGCAGTTTTGATTCTGTTTTCTGTTGTTTCTAACTGGCTGAAAGCTATGAATGTTGCGTACAATTGACTCTTTCAAAAGGAATCCAGCAGAGACTGAATTAGAGACACTGGGTGAAAAGAGTTAATTGAAGTTGTTCTGCCTCAGGGGTTTTCATGAGATTTCAAGATATTGGCTGGAGTCACAGTCATTTGAAAGTTTGACTGTGGCTAGAAGATTTACTTTCAGTGTAGCTCATTTACATAGCAAGTTGGTACTGGTGTCAGCAGAAGAACTCATTTTTTCCGTGTGGGCCATTCCATGGGACTCTTTGAAACCTGGTATCTGACTATTCCCAAAGAGCAAGGTGTAAGCAGCCACATTTTTTTTATGATTTAAAAGTCACACACCATCACTTCCTCAGGTCCTTTTCATCACACACATCAGTCCTTTTTCCTGTGGAAGGTACCAGCCAAGTGTATGAGGCAGAAATATGGCCAGGAGGCAGAAATATTGAGGACCATCATGGTGCCTTGTTACCAGAGAATATGTGATAGGACGGAAGGTATTTAACATTCACTTGAGCTATAACAAGAAATGAAAAGGTCCTGCTACCTCAATTCAAAAGGGAGAAAAACCACCTGTTTTTTACTTTGTGTATTTTGATTGATTAATAATGGTGATATATTAATTTTACTCATATAAAATTGTCTGTTACTTTCGGTCTTCTTTCATCAAATCTAATTATTTCAACACATTTATAATTTGTTTCATTCTTCTTTCATCTTTTCAACTTTAATTATTTATTTTTTTCAATTCATAATCACAGATGTTCAGGTGAATATGTTTGAAGTGACACTGAATCAAAGAGGAGAAAGCTAAGGTATCTCACTGTTAGTTCATTACAAAGATGTCGTTAAAGTTTTATTTTGCACTACAATTCTATGCTATTTTGCTAAGAAACATTAAAAATTTTTTTAAATAAAGATATTACTTGTAAAATTCACATAACTTTCTGACCTTTTGTTGTAATGTTGTTAAAGTAAAATTATATTACTAAATGATAAAGTATGGTAGAGAATATGAAAGCAATAGTTGGCATTAAGAGAGTAGAAAATGTTGGATACTTTTTTTAAAAATAAAAGACAAGAAGAAAGAAAATGAGGAAAATTTGAGAACATAGATTAAGAGTTACAAACTCAAATATGTACAGGGAACAGACAGGTAACATAAATGGGTAAAGCAAGGCTAAGTGGACATTGTAGAAAACTGAGAAGATGCCACACTTAAAGAGGGCAGTGAATATGAAGCCCATAACAATTTTTGAAATAATTATTCTCGTACTAATAAAAAGAAACTAGAAATGTGAACTTTTAGGGGAACTCTTTTTATGTAACAGCTTTATTGCTATGTAATTAACATACAATAAAATGCATCCTTTTAAAGTGAAAAATACACTGTTTTGCAGTATATTCGGTTGTACAACCATCACCACTATCCAATTTTAGAACATTTTCATCACACCAAAAAGAAACCCTGTACCCATTAGCAATAAGTTCCCATTTCTCTCTCCACAAAGTTCATGGCAATGTCAACCACTAATCTAATTTCTGTCTCTATGAACTTGCCTATTACAGATATTTTGTATAAATGGGATTATATAACATGTAGTCCTTTTTCAGTGGTTTTTTCTGCTTATGTGATATACATGAGCCAAAGATGGCTTCTCTATACTAGTCTTATGTTTTTGGCTTCTTCATAGCAGACTAGCACCTGTTAGCTCAAAAGCTCACTGACATCAAACTCAAATTGTTACACATCCTGTTGTTTTTAAATGAAGCCCAAATAAGCAGATTTTTAGCCATAAAACAGCCACTGCTGCCCTTCATATGTTTCTGGTCTAGAGAAACTGCACTCAACGTCTACTAGCTATAGATAAGATCAACTCCCAGGCTATAGTGACCCAAGCCATTGTTGCCCTTCGGAGATCTCTGACCCAGACTCTCCCCATGGTGGTGTGCAGCAACATCACCTGACACACAAACTCTCCTCTCTGATTCTTCTCCTTTCCTCTGTGAGTTCCTCACTCTGCTCCTCTGTGAGTACCCTTGCCCTTCTCCTCTTTTTGGTTGAGGTCCTCATACCATAGCCTCTGGAAAGTTTCATACTATGAGGGGTTCTCTTCCCCATCCCACCTCCAAATGCAAACCTGCCAAAGTGTTGCCCACATAAAGTTCATTATGTGCTACTATCACCTCATGGTTATATGTATTTTTCTTGACCAGCTTTGAAATTCTTCAAAATCACTACAGGTTAACACAGTGTTTTCAAGATCCATTCATACTGTAGCATATATCAATACTACCTTTTGTAATTGTTAAATAATATGTTATTTATGGATATACCACATTTTGTTTATACATTCATCAGTTGATGGACATTTGGATTGTTTCCACTCTGGACTACTATACTAGTATGTATATTCTTATACAAGTTTTTATATGGTTATATACCTAGGAGTAGAATTTGTCATGGTTATATACCTAGGAATAGAATTTATGTGTAATATGGTAACTCTATGTTCAACATTTTGAGGAACTGCCAAACCCTTTTCCAAAATGGCTGCTTCATTTTACAATCCCACCAGCAATGTACTATGGTTCCAATTTCTCCATATCTCGCCAACACTTGTTATTGTCATAGTTCAAATAGTTTTTTGTTGTTGGTTGCTTTTTTATGAGGAATGAGGCTGATTCTTAGTTTGTTAAGTGATTTTTGTCATGAAAATATTTTGGATTTTGCCAATTACGTTTTCTGCATATACTGAGATATTCTATTAATATAGTATATTATACGCATTGATTTTTCAGATGTTAAACCAATCTTGGATTCTAGGAGTAGATCACAGTTTGTCATAATGTATAACTCTTTTCATATATTGCTTCATTTGGTTTCTGGGTATTTTATTGAGAATTTTTGCTTCTATATTCATAAAATATTGGTCTGTAGTTTGTTTTTGTTTTGTTTTGTTTTTTTTCTTGCAATGTCAAGGTCTGGTTGTGGTGTCAGAGTAGTCCTGGCCTCATAGAATGAGTTACAAATTGTTACCTTTTCTTCTATTTTTGGAAGAATTTAAAAATGATTGGTATTATTTATTCGGTGAATCTTTGAATTTACCAGTGAAGCCATGGGGATAATTTTGTGGCAAGCATTTTGATTACTAATACAATCACTCATTATTCAGATTTTCTTCTTGTTTTTCAGTCAATTTCAGAAGGTAGTGTCTTTTAAGAAATTTGTCTAGCTTGAATTGACAGCTATTAAATTGAAAATATACAAAAAAATTGGATCCAATTTAGCTCCATTTCATTTACCACTTTTTGTTATTTTTGTCACATAAAATACATCTTTGTTCACTTTAAACCCATCACACAGATATATAATCATTTTTTAATGTGGTTGTCATTTAGATTCTTTGGAAGAAGAAGAGAATTGTAAACAAACATACATTTATACTATGTTTTATATTTGCCTATGTAGATATTTTTGCTGATGATCTTTACATATTTGTATGGATTTTGTTACTGTTTAATGCTCTTTCATTTCTGCCTGAAGGATTTCCTTTAACATTTCTTGTTGAGCAGGCCGGTTTGTGAAAAGTTATCTGGAATTTCTGAACTTTTCTTTATTATTGAAGAATAGTTTTAATGAAAATAAGACTTTTTTTTGACATTTTTATTTAGCACTTTTAATATGTTTAATATGTTTTAATATGTTATTCCACTTCCTTCTGGCCTCCATGATTACTGATGTTAAATCAATTGTTATTATTGTGCATTATAAATAACTTTTCTTATGCTGCTTTGAAGATTTTCTGTTTGACTTTTTCTTTCAGTACTTTGAAAGTTACTTGCCTAAGTGTGGATCTCTTTGAGTTTATCTTAGTTGGAGTACTTGGAGCTTCTTGGATGTTCTTTGCAACAGTTGGGAATATTTGGTTATTATTTCTTTATATTCTTTCTGCTTCTTAATTTTTCTCCTCTCCTTCTGGGAATGCTATTATGCATATGTTAATGTGCTAGGTGATCCACCATATATCTCTGAGGTTCTTTAAATATTTTTCTTTCTTTTCTTTTTCCTGTTCCTCAAACTGGATGATTTCAATTGTCTTATATTCAAGTTTGCTGATTCTTTCTCTGATAGCCTAAATATGTTGTTGAGCTGCTATAGCAAATTGTTCACATCAATTATTTTTATTTTCTACTTCAGAATTTTTGTTTTACAAAATTTCTTCAGAATTTGCGGTATGTGGGCCTTTCACTGTTGTGGCCTCTCCCGCTGTGGAGCACAGGCTCTGGACGCACAGGCCCAGAGGCCATGGCTCAGGGCCCCAGCCGCTCCATGGCACGCGGGATCCTCCCAGACCGGGGCACGAACCCATGTCCCCCGCATCAGCAGATGGACTCCCAACCACTGCGCCACCAGGGAAGCCCAATAATTTCTATTTCTTAATTGATAATACACTTTTGGTGAGACACTGTATTGTACTTGTACTTTCCTTTAATCCTTTAGCTATAGTTTCCTTATTATATAGCCAATTTAAAGTCTTGTGTAGTAAGGTCATCATCTGGGCTCCCTCAAGGACTATTGCTGTTGATCTCTCCCTTCCCCCACCTGGGTATGGTCAATACTTTCCTTTGTATGTATCATTGTAGTTGTTGTTGAAACTGGACTTTTAAATAATATAATGTGACAACTCTCCTCTCCCCCTTCAGAGTTTGTTTGTGTTGCTCTTTGTTCTTGATGTTTTCATTCCCATTTGTTTATTTAGTGACTACTCTAAACTGATTACAAGCCTATATGTTTGCCATGTGCAGCCACTGAAGTCTCTGCTTAGTTAGCTTAGTAGTGACCTGTTGTTTGAGCTTTTCTTAATGTCTTGAAACTTAAAGACTTCCAACCTTTCACCAAGTACCTCTGTGTATGTGTGTGTTGGGGCATACCTCCAGCACTCCAGCAGTTTAAATCTCTATGTAGCCTCATTTCCTGCTTGGACAGAGTCTTGAGGCTTAGCCAGAGATGAAAGATTAGGGCATTCTCAGGTTTTTCCTGGACATGAAAATAGCCTTACACAGTGCATGCAATTCTATATCTACAGAAGTATGTCAGAGTATTCCAAAGACACTTGAGGGTATCTCATTCCCTAGCAATTCCCTTTAAATGTTTTGGTCAACCTCTTATTTTCCCTATCTCATATTGCCAACTCAGGCATTGTGATGTTAAACAATTGCCCTGCTTTTTTTGTTTTTTTTGTTTTGTTTGTTTTGACTAAGTCTGTAGGAAGAGCTTTTCCCTCTGAACAAGTTCTGAATTAGATCTGATAAAGATAGGTCCTATGAATGGGTCTTTTCCAAGAAGCTATAGAAATGTCAAGTATTGATAATTCTCTGAGAATGGGGTTTGGGGGAGGTTTCTAATCCTACTTCCTTCTGCAGTGACTGCTGGGTGCTCACTTTCAAATCTATCTTGGTTGTAGGGCTTGGTTTTCAAGAGCCCCATGGAGTTGGGGAGAAAAAAGTGAAAATAGGACAAGTTAAAGTGTCCCAGTGCTCACTGTTACAGAGAGTCAGCTGTTTTTCTTGGAAAAACATTGTTAGAATTGTTGCAAGATTTTGGTTAATTTCCCAGGTTCTAAAGAAGTTAATTTTGACAATTTTTCCACTGTTCTTTTTGCTTCAATGGAGGAGTGAATTTTTTGGAAGTCATTCTTCCCAATTCTCTCATTTTGAAATGTTGAATATTCTATTATTTATTCTGAATTTTTCAATGTACTTCAAACAAAACATATCTATGGGCAGCATATAGCCACAGAAAAGAAACAACTTGTAATTGCTTACATAAGCTCATGTAGTGAAAGTCTATGGTATTAACTGAACACCATTTGATAAAAAACTACTGATATAGAGAGTTTCCTAATACTATCTCTTTATTACGGTAATAAGAATGAAATGATGTTATTTTATAATCAGCCAAAAATTAAATTGTGTATTGTCATATTTGTATAAATCAGTAAAGTGAGTAGTTTATTTTTAAAATGTTATCAAAGCAGAAAATGACACAGATTAAGGAGTCCTTTCTCAGGCTGCAGATACTTTGGTTGAATTGTGAGTCTTAATATATCTGTAAAATTCACTTCTATAGACCACATCATTCTTTACTGAAGATTTATTCTTGAATCACAAGTTATTTTTGACTCCCTGTTCACTAGTTTAGACTATACCACCTCCTTTTCCTTTCAAACAAGTGCCAGAAATTGTTTCTATATATTCATATATGCAGGGAAGACTAGTTTGGCAGCTAGATGAAGAGAGATGATGTTCTCTCATGATAACAGTGAGGCATTGGGGTGAAAAAAGGAAATGAGAAGCATAAACTAGAGTAGAAAGTCTTCTATAGCATGCTAAGTGTCTTGGGGTGAATTTAAATACACTGTAGAGGGCTTCCCTGGTGGCGCAGTGGTTGAGAGTCTGCCTGCAGGGGACACGGTCCAGGAAAATCCCACATGCGGCGGAGCAACTGGGCCCGTGAGCCATGGCCACTGAGCCTGAGCATCTGGAGCCTGTGCTCTACAATGGGAGATGCCACAACAATGAGAGGCCCGCGTACAGCAAAAAACCAACAACAACAAGAAAAAACACTGTAGAGTTGGGAAGTTAGGGGCAGATGCATATGGAACTAGTTAAGAGGATTTGGAAGACAAAACATTAGTTTTCCTTTTCTCTCCAGAACTTTAGACATCTATCCCTCAGTATCCATGGGGGATTGGTTTCAGGCGACTCCACAGATACCAAAGTCCTCAGATGCTCATATGCCTTGTATAAAATGGCTTAGTATGATGACTACAGTCACATGCATACATATGAAACCTGGGTTTTGCATCCTTGGAAACAGAGGACTGTGCCCTCCTGTTTTGCCCAAGAATGGGGACTCTGGGAATATCAGAATATAACAGGTGTACACATTAATGATCCCAAGATGTGTGGTGGCAGCATCTGGGTTGTCCAACTGGCTTTGCTCAAGAGTATGCAGACAAATAGGAGATGGAGCAGGAGAGGAGGAACAAAGCCACCAAATATAACTGCAAAGAGATTTTGAGAGCTCCCCAGAACAACTAATCAAACACTTGTGGGTAGAGACTGTGGCCCTGTTTTAAATGGGTAGTTGTTTTTGAGACCACAGACCTGCAGGCTACATTTAAATTTTATTTTCCTTTTATCTTGATGAACTTTTATAGGTGACCTGTGTCTCATCATTTCAACCTTCTTGTTTCCTCAGAACATAATTGGTGATCTGCCCTTATGCACTGACAAACTCCTTGGTATCAAGATTACAATAAGCTTACTTCAAAGATGCATTGATGCATGTTACACAAATAGACAACTGTTATAAATCTCAATATCCAGGTTGACACTGTCCAAATATGTGTGAAACTCAATTTAGCTGTTGAAATGATTTATTATTTATATTTCCAAATATGTATATGTTTCTGAAATGTCTGTTTACTGTTCACTCAGTGAAACATACCTGCAAATGAGTGAATTGTTGATCTAAGGCACTGACCCACACAGTTCTCTTAGATGTTCTGGTCATTAGCTGGAGAAAATCTGGCCAGTATCTACTGGTTTAGTCAAACATTTCACAACCTCACAAAAAGTTATACTCCTAGATTCATCTTCCTGCCTTGAAAATTTCTGTTCAGGGTGACAACTTGAAGCTCCTCCCTGGGATGAGTGGCCTGTTCTATTCAGATATCCAAGGAACTCAAGCGTCAATGCTCTACTTTATTCCATCTGAAATCTCACCTTTTATTTAGAGTTTGTTTCTATCCTGACTTGATTCAACAATTATTTGTACTAGTCCCGATGTTCTATTTCAAAAGCCTTTGCAGTTAAGTTGATAAATGGCTCTTTAAGCTCCAAGTACTAAATTAGTTTCCTTAATTCCTATATATTATTTTGTCTGACCCATGACTTTTTTGAGAAAGAAAGAGGCCATTAACTGATGGGACACTAGAATAATTAGCGCAAACTGGATCTATGGCCTCCTTACCTGTGAAGCACAAGAACAGATTATGTAGATTAATTAAAAACTTTGAGAGCCACATGTACTCATCTTTGTGTATGTGCTTATATCTCTTCTTTAAAGAAAGAATTGAAAGACTTTCTAGGGTGTGTCCTTTCTCTCTTTCTCTTTCCTTGTCTCTCTCTCTTACTCTATGAGATTAGAACAATGACAAATTTATTTTTGAAATGAACAGCACATTATGAAAATAGTTCTTTCATTAGCTTGTCTTTGCTTTATTTGCTTCAAGAGAGAGAATACTCTGAAAGCAAGCTATTTGCAATAGCATTGGATTTAAAAATTATTTCCAAGGCTCTACCTTCAAGTGTAGAATTTCGCCATAGAAAATTCAACTAAAAGTGCTATAAATTAAATTGATGTTCAAATTAGCACAGGATAACTTAAAATGGTAAGAACCCTGAAGATCCAACTGAGAAACCAGGACATTGGGGAGGTTGTCACGAAGATAGGATTTTGTCCTGACTGTGCAACATTTTAGTTCCCTTAGCTGATGGTTTTGGGAAAAGGAATACATTAAAATCTTTGTCAGGTCACATAGTCTGAGTCTGTCTCGCACAATATCAGTGATGCTAATATGTGATAAATATTTGGTCTTTAACCTTCTTTAGGCCAACCTTCTCTAATTTGCCTACTTTCCTCTTTTTTATGTTTTCTCCTAAAAACATAAAATCAAGCTTCACTTGATTCCCACTCAAACTCACCTGGCCAAAGGAAAACAAAAACAAAAATGTTACAAACATCAAATGAATACATTTTATAAATGTTTAAGTTTTGCCATAGATGCTTCATTATAATTGTTTATTAGAAAAAAGACTTTTTTCTATAAGCTTTTTAAAATTCTTACAGAAATTTAAAATTTACAGGAATCTAGATTGTATTGTGGGAGGAAATAAAATGTACTAGTTATGATCAGAAATCTAGTCAGACTGACTTGAAAACAAGTCTTGGGTCAACACTTACCACCTTTATGATGTTGAGCAAATGATTTAACTTATATATGTGGTGCGTACTATTACTATCACAGGTTCAAACACCCCTTCCAAAAAATTTCCTATTTTGTATTTAGCTCATATGTTTTTAAACCAATAGAGTATAATGCTGTTAATTGAGTTTTACCTTGAAATGATGACATTTTACTTTGTGACAAAGTCAATATTTTAACATTCATTACACAACTGGTTAGGAAACAAAATGATGGTTTTGTTCATAGCAGCCTCTTCAGGCACAGTACTTGATTTCTCATCAGGGCTTGTAAAACCCACCTAAATGCTGTGGATAAGCTAGATGGCTTCCTGACTTCCCCGCTTGATTAGAAATCTCTGAGTCTGGTAATTGCTCTTAGAAAATAAGTACCAAATACAATTTAAATATACTAACATGATTCACTGCCCAAATAATTATGAAGCTGAAAGAACTTAATATCAGATAGAATATGACGCTATATACTGATATGGAAATTAGTTTGCAGTCAACTTAGTTCCCCTGCCACTCTTCCTTCTCTGCTGCTTGTATTGATACCCTCTGTTTCTCACTTACCAGCTTTTCCCTAATTGTCATCTAAGTAGACCATGCTGTGCTCTCTGTATTGGTTAGTGCTCCAGGACTCACCCATCTAGCCAGCAATATGTGTTAGGACATACTTTGTGGACAATGATTAATATGAATGGCCATCCTCAGGTACCAAGCACTTGATTAACTCACTATTTTGTGATTTTTGAACATTAACTAGTCATTTTACTAAAAATCAGTTAAAAAGTTCTCATGTTTAGGCAGCTTTACGTACTCCTGCTATTTTCAAATAGATCCCTGATACACTCTTAATAAATGCTCTTTACAAAACCACAGAATCAAATAATGTCTTAGTAAATATGCTTAACATATATATATAGCAAATAGGCTTCAATATGAAAAGCCCTATTATCACAATTAATAATAATTAGTACAGGAAACATAAGAAAGCTAGATGTGTAATCTCAATTTCCAGTTGAACAAATTGACCCTACCACTTGCCTATCTGGCACCCTGGAAAAAATGTTCAGTTTTTTAACTTTGATTTTAAATGGACAGCAACTGCTCTCCCGAGGGAAATATTCTCTGCAGAAAATCTGAGAGTCCTATAGTTAATAATAAAGGGAAAAAATATGAGAAATGGGAAAAAAGGATCTTCTGAATAAATGCATAGGTCAAGAAAAGAATGATATACTTAGAAGCATTTTTATGGTGTCTATATATCCTCTTTTCAAGGCTGGATTTAGCAGGAAAATGTCCAGCAATGCGTGACTTGGTGTGATGTTACAGCATTCAAAAGGATACAAAATTTTGAGCAAGGTTGTAAATGATATAAAATATCTCCTTTTAAATCTGAGTACATACAGCTATATCAACTCTATAGTTGTAGCACAAGTTAAAGTAACTATAAACAATAATGTTTTCAACTAATAATATCTGGAATAGTTTTTTTATCTTGTAATAGGTAAGTTCAGATCACCCCATAACCAGAGTGTAATGAAATTGTCAACATTTTCTTCATTTCTTCTTTTCCTGACAAATGGTGTGAACATATCACCTTTTTCTCTTAATGGAAAACCTAACTGGAATACATCAAAATGCTATTAGGTTTTTCATTTTCTTCTACAATGCAATGCTGGGGAATGCATGCAGCCTTCATCTGGGCACCACTGTGGAATATTCCTTGTCCCTGATAAAATGACTGCAAAGCAAAATCAAGCAGAATTGTTCTCTGGTTTGTACTGCTGCTCCTTTGTTACAGTCTCTCTGAGAATGTGTGCAGGGGGATTATCTGTGTTGCAGGAATACACATGGACTATGTTAACCAAAATGTGTTTAAAATTTTACCCAAGTAATTTTAATGTGCAAACACGTTTAATGAATAAGTCTTCATGTCCAACAAGACTTATGCATAGGCTGTATTTTGGAATAAAAGACAGCAGCAGTATAGACTGCTTGCTAGAAGTTTCAAAAGACGTTTATTGTAATATTATGTAGGAAGAGGGGAAAATAAAATCAAGTGTCCTTACCCCATGGGAAATATCTGTAGCCTATTCATTGTTTAATTTATTTTGTCTTAAACTAAACCAATAATGGGATATAAAATAAATCCAAGTGAGCATACATGAGACATAGAAGTCAATATAGGAAGAGGATATTCTTTCCATCTGTAAAATTTTACCTATGGATTACAATGATTAAAATAGTAACATTTTGCTCTAATGACAGTTGAACAATAAGAAAACCTTAAGTAGTATTTTTGTTGACATCATAAGCAATTGGATTATCTTGTGATAAAATGAAAGCAAGAATACTTAAATGGAGTATATATAAACATATATACACATATATGTATATATATATATATATATATATATATATATATATATGACATCAGTTTATGAAGAAGTTATGTGGCAGAAATACAGATTTTTGAGCAATCAACACAAATTCAAATGCCATTTTTAGAGAGATGGTCCAGCGTGACATAAGTAATCTGACAATTTAAGAAATCATATAACATGCAAGAAAAATAATTTAAAGCTATTCTGAACCCCCTTAGTATTCAGCACAATAAAAAATATTTCATGCTTGCATGTATCAATCAGTTCTAAATACTCTAAGTTGTTAATAAATGAAGAGACAATTGAATCTTTTCTCCAGTTATGTTATTCTTGACAATGCTTTAGCAATTCTTCTAACAATGTCTGAACAGTGGTATCTTGATTCTCTCTGAGTGACAGGTCTAGAGCAAGCATTTTTCCTAATGCTTGGGAAGAGCAATAAATATTTTCCTGGAGCTCTTGTTATGATTTATTTTTAAAATCCTAACTAGAGTTATGGGAAGATTTCATAGGGAAACATTTTTATTTTATTTTCACCTCAACAACAATGCACCAGCTATGTAGTGAAACTCATTTCAAGTACAAAAATGATGTCACAGTATTCAATAACTGAACTTCCTAGAACAAGTGACTATTAAGAATACACAGTGCAGTCCTTTCAATTCCCAAATAATTTACTACTAAATGTGGGATGGACACTCTAAGACCAGAACAAACATATTTATGCCTATATCCTTTTCTCTTTTCTGTGTCTAAATAACTTAAAGGCCAAAACCAAATGTTTATGCATCACATTTTCCTTAGAGGGATAATTTTATAAGGAAATTTACCTCTAAATTGAACATTAGAATTTAATATTTTACTGATTATATATATACACACACACATACATACACATACAGTATACATGTGTGCATGTGTACATCTCCATTAGAGTGATTTGGTGGCTACTCAGCTACTGTCTTCAAATTTGGTTGATTCAAGGTACAGTAGTCACTATAGAGAAATTCACATTTTTTATTCAGGCTCATCAGTATAGTAAATCGACAGTCTCAGATAGATACATTTTCAAATCAGAAAAATAATGAAATAAAATTCACCTAGAAATCAAATGTCAAGGTCATTAGTACCACATTTGGTCTTGTTGTAATAATATCCCAATTGCATGCATGGCAATTTACATAGCATTACCCATTATGCTCTCTTCTGCAATTTGGCTTTTGTAGGTCACTGTACCTTGATTTACTTTGTTAAAAGAGAGCATTTTCTAAGCATCGAAGCCATGCAGTTTCAGGGCCCACTGTATCTCTGCTGGCAGCTTCTGTAAAAACAAGGTGCAATGACAAATTGAACTGGAAATCCTGAAAAGTTAACCATTAAAAAAAAAAAAAAAAACTAAGAAAATTTCATAATCTTCTATTGTAAAAGAAAATCAAAAAGAATAAAGCTAAATTAGAAATTGATGTCTGTAAATTTCATCCTTTGGTGCATTTTGCAGCTATGACAGATTTCTCACACTTCCATTATTTGTGTGGCATTTATTTGTTTTATTTTTAATTAAAGGTGTGAAGTAGCTGCCTCACTGATTCATTTACTTCAGCATTAGCTGCTCATGGTAGATGCTTAATCCACTAGATATCTGTCACAATTTTGGATTGGATACCCATTACCGAGATTGATAGCAGTTATCAAACCTCAAAATACGTGTGTGTTCTCTTTTAAATATTAGCTGTCAGAGTGTGATAAGTTGTGTTGGGTTGTACAGAGCGGGGTTGAACATATGACACGGTGAGGCTTAGTTTTAAAGATGAACACACTTTATAGCTGAAATCCATGACAAAAGAGAAAGGCAGGCAGAATGCCAACGTGTATAGAAGACAAACACCAGGGTTCAGTAACGATTCCAGATAAAGAAAAACAATTTGACCTTCCTACTTCTGTCTTATGAAATAATTTGTTTAACTTTTAGCTTTATAAAGCATAAAAGGGAGAAAGAGCATAAAATGGCTCTCCTGAAATGGGGAATGTGAGTTTTATTCTAAGTTCTCAGGGAGGCAGTTCTGCCAAAGAATTATGAAACTCTTGAAATATGTATTCTGTGTAATGCCATATTTCATGAAAGTATGAAAAATATTTTCATTTTGGAGAGTTAATTGAAACTGGTGTGGAATACTTTGGGAACTGATTTTTATAAGGGCCTTAGTTGAAGTATCTTTTTTTGTCACATATTTAACATGTTTATGTTAAACACCACCTATTCAGCTTAGAAGTGGTACACGCAGGCATATCAAAGCTACAGAACATTTATTTTGTCTTAAAAATTTTATTTTTTCCATTCCTGAATGGTCTTTAAAAACTTTGCTTACATATTTTTCTGCAGAAATTTGTACATTAATTCTATCTAATTGGTGACTACACAGCCTTTATGGTCTCCTGGAAGAAGAGACAGCTGTAGTAAGGAAGCTCTGACACAGCGTTGCCTTTTTAATGGATACTTTAAAAGTATATAATTGTCCCTTTGTCCGTACAGCCTAACAAATATGCTCTTCTTCTGACAAAGGATTACCATGATTTTTATTACTATGATGTTTTATATCTTTAAAATACACTTGTGAAGAGTTCACTTTTAACTAAGTAAATGCCATGTTTTAATTAAGCAGAAAACTTGCAAAGAAGGGTTTCTGCAGAGAGGCTCAATTGCTTCCTGCGGCCTTTATGAAAAGAGCAGGGTGTTAAAACAAACCTCCCACTTTTATTTTCAAAGGATAAAAAAAAAAATCAGAGCTAAAGATAATCTCTCCATTAGTATTATTAATAGTGTTCAGCTTTCTTGACATGCTTTCGAAGCAGACAGACTTGTCATGAGCATCACATTTGCAAGCACTGTCACAGCTCCTGAAGGCTCTGGTGAAAGCAAGGAAGTGTGTTAACAGTAACTGCAAATGGCCTTTGGGGACAAATAGGCTTACCTGAGATTGTGCCTAGCCTTTCAAAAAACAAATTGCTATATTATACTCCATAATCACGTTAGTGCTCACATAATACTTGACCCAGCATCATTTTTTGAAGTACCGTTTCCGATTCTAAACCCCTTTCTCATCCCATTTGGATCATCTAATTGGAGTGTTACAGCATCCACCCACAAAACAGTGATTCCAGCACGCGTGTCCAATGGTTTCTTGCACAAGGACTTAGCTACTCAGATTAGTGGATATATGTTTTCCATTTATTCCAAAATATTTGACTTTTTAGTTCTGCTAAGTGTCCTAGAACTTAGGTGTCATAAATAGTTATCTAATAACACCCATGGTATTAAGCTAACAGCTAGAGATGATCCTAAGATTTTCAGAACAATTTGTCACAAAAGTCTTCAAGCATATCCAAAGCATTCAACAAGAATAATGTAAAACTCCTATAGAAATTTGTGTAACTAGGAAATAATTTGTTTCACTATTCTGTTTTATAATTAATCTGCTCTATGTTGTAGGTGTCATTGAATAAAATACTTTGTAATGGCAGTTTCTCTATGCAGACTGGCCAAGAGAATGGACTAAGTTTGCATTACTGTATTTTGTTCCAAGAGAGCAGTAGCTGGGGCATAATCAGTTTGAATAAGTAATCAGCTCAGATATTGTTCCGAGATTTATTTTTTCCTTAGGTCAATAAGTCCCTAACTGACATACTTTTATAGAATTAGGCAAGGAATAACTGAGTTTGGCATCTATTCTCTTTTAGCCAGTAGTTCATTTTATCCATTGTCTGCATCCATTGGGAGTCCAAGCTGCCCATCATATAAACAATGCGTGCTCTTATTTCTTTGTAGAAATAGTATGAAATTTTGTTTCAAAGATGAAATATGAAATAAAATATTTCACATGAAATAAATGTACCACAGAAAAATCTCTAAGGAGAAAGGGGTATCCAAAGACAAAGCACACACACACACACACACACACATACACACACACAAATATCAGGCATATTTACACAAACAAAAAAGCCATTATAATTTTAGAAAGTTATGAATAGCAATACCTTAATCTCTCTTTTTTATTTGCAGAGGTACATTTAACATACATTACAATGTTCATGAGGAATATGTCTTGCCCTGTAACATTTTTAAACATACAGGATGGAAAGCCATCTTGTAACTGGATTTTTGCTGCATATATTTCTGTTTAGAATCCTAGGTAAGATTATCATAGAAATATACACAAGCCAACCAACATGTGGATTCTCATTTTAAATATGATATTGGGGTACTGGCATCTTGACATAGAGACATTATAGGATGCATAAAAATAAGGAGTGTTAATCCACTATTATAGTTCTCAAAATGTGATGCACATAAAAAATATAATAGA
The DNA here is from genome assembly GCF_000442215.2 of Lipotes vexillifer. Lineage (NCBI taxonomy): Eukaryota > Metazoa > Chordata > Mammalia > Artiodactyla > Lipotidae > Lipotes > Lipotes vexillifer. The sequence continues at coordinate 458,745 of NW_006773125.1, read as the reverse complement.
AGGTAACAGAGAAAAGGAGCATGGATTATTATTCTTTGTTAAATTTGAGTGGGTCATGTAAATTTCCCAAGTATCTTGCTATTATTTTAATTTGGGAGAAAAATGTACTCAAGTCATTAGGACTTGAATGTACAAAATTATATATGTGCCCCTATATATATATATATATATATATATATATATATATATATATATATATGTATATATATATATATATGTGTATGTTTTGTGTTTGTGTA
>NW_006773125.1:404446-458496 GCF_000442215.2 Lipotes vexillifer | reverse complement strand
TATATGTATATGTATATATGTATATAAATATGTATATGTGAATGTTTTGGGTTTGTGTACAAATGTACATTCACATGTACCCTCACATACTCTAGTAACTTTTTCTTCTTTTGTTAATTTAATTTGAAAATATTTAAAATAAAAATAAGCAATGATAATGAACTCATCCATACGTATGATAAAAAGGAATATACGGGCTTCCCTGGTGGCGCAGTGGTTGGGAGTCCGCCTGCCAATGCAGGGGACACGGGTTCGTGCCTTGGTCCAGGAGGATCCCACATGCCGCGAAGCGGCTGGGCCCGTGGGCCATGGCCGCTGGGCCTGCACGTCCTGAGCCTGTGCTCCACGACAGGAGAGGCTGCAGCAATGAGAGGCCTGCATAACACAAGGAAAAAAAAAAGGAATATACAATAAATATAACATTATTTAGTGAGGCACTAAAAACTTCTGTGGCTTTTTAGCTTAAAAGAAATTCAAAAATGTAATATGGTTTCATCCATTGTTATTTTTCTACCACTGAGCAGACCTCTCTAACTCTAGGCTCTGATGCTCAGGGAAAGTAAAGTATAGCAGTTGAATTTCACCCACTCACACTCTACCTGACTTGTGGATAAAGATAACAGTTCTGGTCCCTATTGCTTTCAGTTCTTTTCTTGAGATGACTTAATTCATCACAAACAGGGTAAGCAATAAAAAATAAGGTTGAAGCTTGTGCTTTAGTATGAACATAAACTGTGCCTTATATATATTCAAATTCATGTCTAGTTGGAGGAAATATTCATGACTAATATTAAACTAAGCCCAGAATTAGGCAAAATGCAACAGACATATATTGAAGTGAGCATTTTATTATGTGCTATGTCAGCCAGATTAAAGAAAAGAGTGCATGACACAGACAGGATATTGCATGTATATCAAGCAATCTATTTATATGTGACAGGGAGGGTTTGATTTCTGGAAAGAGAGACAACCCAATGAAATAACTGCTCACCTTCAAAATTTCTATAGTATAAATATACATCTTTTAAGGTGGAATTTTAAATTACAATTAACATAATGTAGGTAAATATGCTTAGGAATGAATAGTGACATACAGAGAAAAAAGGGATGAAGAAGTCTGTATAAATACAAAGGTTTTTCAGTTCTTTGCCACCGTCCAGCACAGAACATTAGTGGAAGCTTGCCACGTCCCTTAATCTAAAAGCAAGGAATTTCAAACAAGTTAATACTCTTCTGCTACCCAGACTGAGAAGGGTGTGGGTGTGGGAAGGACTTAAGTCACCAACTGGGAAAAGCTAGAATATAAACACTACCGTGTTATTGGCAATAGCTAGTCAGAAAATGATTATAAAACTCAGGTCTACTCTGTTTTTTTATATTGGCACTATTTCAAATAAAATTATATATTTTGTTCTGTAAGAAGTCTGCTTTTATTTATCTAATTCTTCCTATCATTATTAAGGGTTCAGAACTGAAGACAGACCATAGTGCTAAAGCAGTATAATGATTATTTGTCTGTCATGGAAGTGGCCTTTGAAAAGGGAGGGGGGAGAGAGACAGAGAGAGACTAAAGTTGAAACCACTAACTTCATTACCAGTAAAAATAAAGTGCAGTGAAACAGAAATTCTTTGAGTTTACAATCACTACACTTGGATGCTCTTGCCAGGTACTGGGATAAGAGGAAAGAACAATCGATGGTCAATTGACTTTATTTCCTTTTCTTAAATAATAATTTGTATGACTTTTACATGTTTCTAGGATTAGCTGAGCAAACCACACAGAGACCACCTGACAAGCAGTCCATAAAATAAGTTAAATGAGAAAAACAGAAGTTGGATGTGATGCTCGTCAAACTGGGCTCTCATAGCAGCAGCAGGAAGAGCTATGACTGAAGCTCCTCTTTATTCCATTTCCAAGATTGAGGCAATATCCAAGAGGTGCATATGGGGGAGCTACAGGACAGATGCAATCAGAGCTGGCTTTGTACATCAATAATGGCAAACTGTATTTTCTCTTAACCTTTCTTTCTTTGTTCAAAAGAGGGCTTCCATTTTAAACTGTAATCTGTGACTTGAAACGGACATTAAGAAATCTTGCCGACAAATATTTCTGGCTGATTTTCTTTTTCTCTCCCTCTTGCTGTTTTAAAAGAAAATCATCATGGCAGCCCTATGTGCAGGTAAAAGGTACCGGACCTTCAGTAGACAACTAAATGTCCCCCACCCCAAGATTTCTAATGGGATTATGTTTTTAGGAAATGTTAATCAGAGTTGTACACTAATGTTACTGTTCAGTGAATATTGACTACACATACTCAGATAAAGCTATTTCCACAATACCCAGACTAAGATCTTGGTTTGAATATTTTCTACTTTCAATTTACATTTACATTTTATTTAACTGTCTTCAACTTCTGAGTGTATTGTTAATGCCATCTTAAGCAAAAATGGATATTTGACAGTGTAACAACAGCAATAAAAAATGATGAGTTTAAAACTATAAAACTCTAATACATGAAGTAGGATAAAGATGCTTTTTGTATCTAACTGGTCATTGTAACATACACTTGACAATCCCTAGGTAGACAAATTTAGCAATGTTTGATTGGGAATGATTTAGTAACCTCTCTCTCCCTCCCCCCTCCCCGCCTTTCCACTGAGCGTGAGACTTTTTGACTGTATTATTTGTAGATATGCAGCACACTGGCTAAATCTTAGACAAAAAAAAAAAATTCCCAGGAGAGGTACACACTTTGGACCCTGTATGATACATCACCTATGATAAAATAATAACCTCAAATAATCCTATGCCTTTTGGGAAAATATTGAGAAGTTTAATCTTTAAAATACTTATGAAAAACATAGAGGAAGGAGAGAGGAAATAAACAACAGTATTCTGTATGGTTTAATTATAAATTGGACTTCAGTATTTTCTTTTGGGTAGATTTGTAATTTGCAATGCCGTGTTTCGTGTACAAAGTTTAACTGCATCTGGCATGTGTATCCTCCAAATGAAAAGCAAGATGTGCCTAGTCATCTGGTGAAGCAATTTCAGTATACTGCCCCTACAATTAATCGCAGGGCAAACCTTCTCTGAGTAAGATACAGAAAAGTGTTGGGTTTTTTTTCCTAGAACATTAGAAGACACTGGATATTTGGAGATTAAAAAGATCATTCTGATTGCCTTGTAAAAGCTAAATATATATACAAAAGTAATGATTGTGAAAAAGCACTGGGGTAGTCTCTGTTCCAATAACGATGTTAATTTGGGGATGCAAGCTAATGTTTATGAGCAAAAAATCAAATTCTAAATATGTGTATTGTTTTGCTTCTGATGATATTGCTATTAGCTTCCTTGTATGTACTATTGTGGTGGGAGAATAAAAGTTTTCCTGAGCTCTGGTCCTTTGTCTTCTCAATATGCTGAAGTCTGTCTACAGAAGCAGCTATTAGTCTCCACAGTGCTGCCTCTATGCTTCACGAGATGTAAGGAGACTTTGCTTAGATGCTATCCTATATCCCATAAGGAATGAATACATTGGGTGAGGAGGGAAGTGTTAAATGTTTGAATATATAGCCTCAGAAGCAATAGCAAAAAGTCTTTTTTAACATAAATACATTCTGTTGCTTATATAATGTAAGTAAACAGAGTCGTTGGATAATAATATCTAAAAACCAATATGAAGAGAAGAAAGACATTTTACTGACATGGATATTTAGGCCTAGTCCAGTGATACTTAAACTAGCAAGAAATAGGAAAAACTCAGCTAGTATTTTTTTTCCTCACATGCCCTAATAATATTTTATTTAGAATTTATTTTTTTCACTAATTGTACAGCAGTTACTTTGTTACTAAATCTGCAGTATTTGCAATTATTTTGGAATCATGCAGACAATGAATGACTGATGAAAATTGTAAAGAGAAGGCTAGAGAAGTGTCACTTTGTATTCACCTTTAGAAAAATCAAAGTCTAACTCAATTATTTTTTCATGGGAAATTCTTCATACATTTTTTAATAAATGAATGAGGAAATGAATAAATACACAAATGGGTGAAACCTAGAAATTTGAATGTGCAATGGCAAAAAAAGTATAATAAAGTTAAAATTGAACTTGGACTCATGATAAATATTGAAGGATATTAAAAATTATTGCTATTATTATTAAAAACAGAAGGTTCTATAATTATCTGACCATACAGCTAGTTTAAAAAGAAAGGACTTATTAGGTGTCTACTTTACACCCAAAAGTGTGCTAGGTGGAGTGTAAACAAGAGTGCTCCCAAAGAGTATTAATCAAGTTTCCTCCATTGAAGGCACCCCATAGTTGAGTGTCTTAATGGTGTGGTGCAATCCAGCAGCCCTGCTTTTAAACATAAAGTTCCCTCTGTGTCTAATTTCTTTTCCCAAGCCATATTTCTTCTTTCTTTTGACATTCAGTCCATGCCATTGTCTCTTTGTTGGCATTTTCCTTATCTCTCTCCAGCCCTTGATCACTGGTTCACAGTACTTAGACAACCTCCCCAATCCCACAAGACTCAGTGTCTATGCTTTTGTGATAATATTTTCAGGATGATATTGCAGCAGTCCATTTCACTCTGCAACTCTTGAATTACTCCATGTTTCATTTATTTTTTAAATTTTTTATTCTTTTTTTCTGGTACGCGTGCCTCTCACTGTTGTGGCCTCTCCCGTTGCGGGGCACAGGCTCCAGACGCGCAAGCTCAGTGGCCATGGCTCACGGCCCCAGCAGCTCCGCTGCATGTGGGATCCTCCCGGATCCCCTGCATCAGCAGGCAGACTCCCAACCACTGCGCCACCAGGAAAGCCCCGCAACTATATTTGATAGGGATAAACACATATAAACAAAAATGTAGAATTTAACCATAAGGATTTGACTTTCAGATATTTAGTAAATACATGTAAGCAATGACGTTTCTCAATTTAAAACATTTTTGAGCTACTCACCCAAATAAGTTGCATATGCTAACATATACCAAGGGCACTCCTTTCTTAAAAATATTTAGAGATTAAGTAAATCTTATTTTTGTTTTGTTTGCAGAAAATGTGACCCTTGCCATTTATAACTTTTGAAAGTAATTGAAATTTTTCCTATATGTGATTGCTTTTGCAAAACTTTATGAACACTCAGAAACAAGGTTTGGCAGATACAAAGTTTGATAAATATGTATGGTATCTTAACAATTACATGATTCACCTTTATGTCTTTAATTATATTTTATCGAGTAAGTCTACTAGAGCATGAGTGTATGATGTTAAAATTCTCCCATGAAATTTTTACCTATGCTAATTTCTCCTAGTATTTCTCTATTTTATAAGAGCGATGCAGTGGTATTTAGCACATATAAATTCAATACTCTTGTATTCTGTATAAATTATATGGATTAAATTGCTTATCAATAGAAAGTAATCTTGTTCTATTAATCCTTTTGACCTGAAATTTCACTATCACTGGTAACCTTGTTTTTATTTTGTTTACATTTGTTTGACATATCTCTTACTATTGCTTTTTTAACCCTTGTAAGTCATTGTATTTTATTTTAGGTGTTGCTTAAATCAGCATATGTTTAGATTTTGACTGATTACATTTCTACCATACATTATGGATTGTGCTATATCTCTTTCATTTTTCATGCTTTTGTTCTATGTTTTCATTTTAAGTGCTTCCTTAATATTTCCTTTGTTTTCTGGATTTATTTAATTTTTGCTTCTTGTATTACATTAAAGGTAAATATGTGATTAGTAGCTCTACCTACTGGCAAGTACTTTTCTATGTACTCAAGACATACTTAAATTCTCATATATCTAAAACTCAATGACAAAACAAAACAAAAAGCAATGATCTGATTCCACACCAATGTAATATTATGGACAATTATGGACTGTTCTATGAAAATCATGTTTCAGGAAGGATTATGTCTTTTTTGGAGTCTTCAAATTAAACTTACATCTGTTCAAGTTCCTACTTGCCTTACAGGTGGTTTCACTCTCTTCCTTTCTCTCTTCTTTATCATTTTAACTTTTTTTTTTTTTTCCCCAAGCAATGAGAGGCATTTACAAATTCCAGCCAGAAGGACTATCTGACTATAGTTAGAGGAGTAAGGCTCTTGTTTATAATATTCTTCAGCTGCTATTCCTGACGCTGCTCTTTGCTGTCATGAGATGTTGCTGATGAACACTAGAATGGTACTCTACAATAAGATCACTGCTACTTGTCTACGAGGTAGCAAATATCTGCTTGTCTGCAGTGAAGTAAGCACTTTTTGAAGGATGCTAAGTTTATGGTGACTCCATGATCTCAGGGTACTATTTTCATGGAAAAGGGTGAGCTCTTTCATACTGCAAATTTTCTCCTACAAATATTTTGGGTATTATTTATTATTTAAAGTTGAGTCTCTGTTTTTTCTATACCTATAAATTCCTTCCTTTATCTTCTATTTTTAAATAGGCAATGTTTTACAGCAATATTAAGCTGTAAAATTAATAAGTGTTAAGCTGTAAAAAAAATATTGAGCAGAAAGTAAGAGATTTCCCATATACCTCCTGACCCCACACATGTATAGTTTCCCTTATTATTAACATCCCCCACCAGAGTGTTACATTTGTTACAATTGATGAACCTATATTGAGCCATGGTAATCACTCAAAGCCCATAGTTTACATTAGAAGAATGAATTCTTGGTGTGGTAAGTTCCATGAGTTTTGACATGTATCTGTCATCATAGTTTCATACAGAGCAGTTTCACTCAAAAATCCTCTGTGCTGTCTACTCATCCTTCCTTCTTCTTAAGTCCTAAAAAGACCTCTGATCTTTTTACTGTCTCTCTGTATTTTTTTCATTTTCCTGAATGTCATACAGTTGGAGTCTTCCACTACATTCTTTTCAAATTGGCTTCCTCCTTTTAGCATCATGACTGTCTACACTGAATGGTATATCATTGTCTGGATGTATTACAGTTTATTTATACATTTACCTAACAAAGGACACCTTGGCTGATTCCAAGTTTTGGTGATTATGAATCAAGCTATAAACATCTGTGTGCAGTTTTTTTGTGTGGTCATAAATTTTCAATTTATTTGGGTAAGTACCAAGGAACATGAATGTTGGATTGTATGGTAAGAGTATGTTTTGTTTTTAAAGAAACTGTCAAGCTATTTTCCAAATTGTCCATATTATTTTGCATTCTCACCAGCAGTTATTGAGAGTTCCTGCTGTTTCACTTCCTCACCAGCATTTGGTATTGTCAATGTTCTGGATTTTTTGCCATTCTAATAAGTGTATAGTAAATACTATCTCATTGTTGTTTTAATTTGCATTTCTATGATGACATATGATGTGGCTTTTCTTTTCATGTGCTTATTTGTCATCTGTATATCTTTTTTGTGATGTGTCTGTTAAGGTTTTTGGCCCATTTTCTAATTGGGTTGTTTGTTTTCTTATTGTTGTATTTTAAGTTTTTGTATATTTTGGATAACAGTCCTTTATCAGATGTGCATACTGCAAGTATTATTTTCCTTGTCTGTGGTTTGTCTTAACATTCTCTTGGCATTATCTTTTGCAGAGCAAAATTTTTTAATTTTAATGAAACCCAGCTTGTCAATTATTTCTTTCATGGATCTTGCCTTTAGAGTTCTGTCTGAAAAGTCATCGTAATATACAAAGTCATCTTGATTTTCTCCTATGCTATTTTCTAAAAGTGTATAGTCTTGTGTTATATAGGGTATATGATTCATTTTGAATTAATTTTGTGAAAAGTGTAAGGTTTATGTCTAGATTTATTTTTGTGTGTGTGGATATTTAATTGTTCCAGCACGATTTGGTGAAAAGTTTGCTTCATTGCATTGCCTTTGCTCCTCTGTCAAAGATCAGTTGAATATATTTATGTGGGGTCTATTTCTGGGCTCCCTACTCTGTGACATTGATCTATTTGTAAGTCTTGAGTCAGGTAATGTCAGTCTTACAACTTTGATCACCTTCATCATGAGATTGATTATTCTGGGTTTTTTATTTCTTTATATAAACTTTAGAATCAGTTTGTTGATATTTACAAGATTGCTTTCTGTAATTTTAATCAGTATTGCATAAATCTATAGATCAAGTTGCGGAGGATCAATATCTTGACAATGATGAGTCTATCCTTGAACATGGCATATTTCTCCATTTATTTAGTTCTGCTTGATATCTCTCATTAGAGTTTTATAGTTTTCTTTCTATAGATCTGTACATAATTTGTTAGATGTATATTATTTCATTTTTTGTAGTGCTAATGTAAATGGTACAGAGTTTTTTACTTCAAATTTATGTGTTCATTGCTGAAAGTGAGTGACTTGTATATTAACAATGTGTCCTGCAACATTGCTATAGTCACTTATTAGTTCTAGGAGGGTTTTGTTGTTGTTAATTCTTTTAGATTTTCTACACAGTAATGTCATCTGTGAACAAAAGCAGTTTTATTTCTTCCTTCCCAATCAATATACCTTCTATTTCTTTTTCTTGTTTATTCATTTGCCAAGACTCACACTACAATGCTGAAAACAGTGATAAGAGAGGATAACCTTGTCATATTTCTGATCTGAAAGAGAAAATTTTGAGCTTTTCACTATTAAGTATGATATTCACTGTAATTTGTAGATATTGTTTATCAAGTTGAGGAAGTTCCCCTCTTTCTTAGTCTATTGAGATTTTTTTTTATCGTGAATGGAATTGGATTTTGTAAAGTGCTTTTTCTACATTTATTGATATGATCATTTTTTTTTTTGCCTGTTAATGTCATGGATTACATTAATTGATTTTTAAAAGTTGAACCAGGATGAATATGTGGCACAAATCCCACTTAGTCATGGTGTGCAATTATTTTATACATTGTTGCATTGGATTTGCTTTTTTTTTTTTTTTTGCGGTACGTGGGCCTCTCACTGTTGTGGCCTCTCCCGTTGCGGAGCACAGGCTCCAGACGTGCAGGCTCAGTGGCCATGGCTCACGGGCCCAGCCACTCCGCTGCATGTGGGATCTTCCCAGACCAGGGAACGAACCCGTGTCCCCTTCATCGGCAGGTGGACTCTCAACCACTGCGCCACCAGGGAAGCCCTGGATTTGCTTATATTTTATTGAGAAGCTTTGCTACTTTGTTCTGGAAAGACATTGATCTGTAGCTTTCTTTTCTTGTATTGTCTTTGTCTGGTTTTGGTATAGAGTAGTGCTAGCCTAATAAAATGAGCTAGGAAGTATTCCCTCTGCTTTTATTTCCTGAAAGAGATTGTAAGAAATAATTTCTTCCCTAAGCATTTGATAGAACCCAGGGAATCCATCTGGACCTGATCTTTCTATTTTACAAAGTTATTAATGTTTTATTTAATTTCTTTAATAGATACAGACCTATTCAGATTTCTTATTTCTTCTCGTGTGAGTTTTAGCAGACTGTGTCTTTCAAAGAATTGGGCCATTTTAACTAGGTTATGAAATTTGTGAGCATAGAGTTGTTCATACTATTCCATTATTATTACTTTTTTAATGTCCATGGTATCTGTAGTGATGTCCCCTCTTTCATTTCTGATATTAGTAATTTGTATTCTCCCTCTTTTTTTCTTAGTTAGCCTGCCTAGAGGCTGATCAATTTTATTCACCTTTTCAAATAAGCTTTTTTTAGTTGATCTTCTTTATTGATTTCCAGTTTTCAATTTCATTGATTTCTGCTTTAATTTTTATTATTTCTTTTCTTCTGCTTACTTTGTATTTAATTTACTCTGCTTTTTCTAGTTTCCTATGGTAGAAGTTAAGGTTATTGATTTGGATCTTTCTTATTTTCAAATATATATATTCAATGCTATTAATTTTCTTCTAAGCACTGCTCTTGTATTCCCACAAATTTGGATAAGTTGTGTTTTAATTTTCATTTAGTTGAAAATATTTAAAAATTTTTCTTGAGATTTCATTTTGATCCATGTGGTATTTAGAAGTTTGCTTATAAATCTCCAGCTATCTTTCTGTTATTTATTTTTGAGAGCAGACATTGTAAGATTTTTATTATTTTAATATTTTCAAAGTTTGTTAAGAATGTGATTTATCTTATTGAATATTCCATGTTAGCTTTGAAAAAATATGTATTCTGCTCTTGTTGGTTGAAGTAGCTTATAGATATCCATTAGATCAAGTTGATTGATAGTGTTTCTTTTGGTTAGTTTTAGTATGGCATATCTTTCTTCATCCATTTACTTTAGTTTATATGTGTCTTTATACTTAAAGTGAGTTTCTTGAAAACAGCATAGAATTAGTTCCTGTTTTTTGATCTACTCTGACAATCTCTATCTTTTAATTGGCACATTAAAACATTGATGTTCAAAGCTATTAATGATATATTTGGATTAATATCTACCATATTTGTTACTCTCTTCTATTTGTTGCCCCTGTTCTTTGTTTTCCTTTATCTCTTCCACTTTTTCTGCCTTTTGTGATTTTAATTTAGCATGTTATACAATTCCATTGTCTCTCCTTTCTTAACATATCAGTTATACTCCTTTTTAAACTCTTTTTTAGCAGTTGCCCTATCATTTGCAGTGCACATTTACAATAAATCCAAATTCACTTCAATAGCACTATACAAGTCATGGGTAATATGAGTACCTTATAATAACAAAATAAACCTAATTCATCCCTCCTGTCCTTTATATCACTGCTATTGTTAATTTCACTTGTACATTAGCATACATAAGCATATATATGTGTGTGTGTGTATGAATATATATAAACATATAAATAAGCATATGTAGTCAACAACAGTGTTTCTATTATTATTTTGAGCAAACAATTATCTGTTAGATCAATTAAGAATAAGAAAAATAAAAGTTTTTATTTTAACTTCACTTATTTTTTCTCTTATGCTCTTCCTTTCTTTATGCAGATCTGTGTTTCTGATACTCTAGCAGTATATAATGCACCTCCAGTTTCAAGAATCTCATGTCTTGTTCACTATCACGTATCCAGGATATTTTAAGAAAGTTTTAGAACATTGCAAAAATGGGGGGAAAGGTAATAATAACATTGACAGTTTCAGAATTACAAAAAAATATATTTCTTACCAAGACCCTGTTTACATGTATCAAAGATCAACAGGAAGAAAATCAGTGGCATTTAATTATGATACTTATTGTGAATAGAGGGTTAAAAGGGAGATAGGAATGTTTAATAGTGGAGACTGTAGCTGAAGGCTACTAGCCAAACTTTTTGTGCATGCTTAATGGCCCATTTCGTGATGTTTAAATGCCACAGCTTTTGCCCAAGTTTTGGCATGCAAGCCTAAGGAAACTGTTTTGTCTGTGAAAATCTCTCATTTGAACAAAGATGAACTAAAACAAATCCATAGTAGAAAAGCTTACAACCTGCTGAAATTAATTCAAGTAATTTGGAGAGATGTTTATTCATCACAGCAGTTCCAAGGGTGTATATTATTGTCAATTGGCCTGTTCCTATGGTGAACAGGAGTGAAGAGAAAGAGCTTTCTGAGAGTAAAGTGCTTCATCACAAAGACTAGATTAACTCTTTATAAACAATGGGTCTTATGTACAAGTAACCTCTTCTGTGGTGATAAGTGGTTTCCTAGAGACTAGGTAAAGTTAATTTATCAGACTGCAGCTATAATAACAAAAACAATATAATTTCCATTTGCTTCAACTGATATCTAGAACATGTGTTTTTTTGTACAATCACAGAGTCCAAATTTAAAACACACAAAAATGCCTGCACACAGAGAAGAAAAAGTAGTGCTTCCAGAAGCAAGTGAAGGAAATAGTTTGCTGGAATGAACATTTTTGTCCCATTGTTTACTTAGTACCTGCTTCTATGACAGACTTCTTTGTTTTCATTTTAAGAGATGTTATAGTATTGTTCAGTCTCTAGCTCAATTTTGGATTTACTTAAAGAAAAAGTAGTTTTTAATATGTAAAACAGTTTAGTATTCTTTATTTAGAATTGAAATTTTAAGACATAGTAACTAAAGTATATTCAGTTAAGTGAAGGAGAACACTGTTTACATAATTTAATTTGTTTTTCTTAAATTCTTTTTGAGGTTTCTGAATTTTTATCTTGTTTTTATTATATTATTTTTGATATCTTTTAATTTAGCAGGATTTATTTACCAAAACCCAGGCCTTTCTTTGTCATGTTTCGATAATTATAAATCCACATCTTCTAGAAAGTGTTTCATAAGCTTCAAAAAATGAATAGCTTACGTAAAATAACCTATGGTCCTTTCAATTGGACTCATCTTTTTAATTCTATATGTGCTTACTACTCTCCTGAATATGAATATATATAGGTATACACACACACACACACATCCACACATGTGTACATACATGTATGCCTATACATACAAATGTATATATTTGCATATATATGTATACATCTATAGAGATAGAGGTAGATGGGTAGACAGTGATAGATAGATAGATAGAAAGGTAGATAGACATATACAAGACTCATTCATATTGTACTATTATACAATATTAATAAAATTAAAAGTTAAAGTGGATGTTATCCCCCATTGCTTAGAGTGGTCAAATGTTATGTAGTCATAAAACAGATATAATCTGTATTCTTGAGACAGGAGTTTCACTTCACTAAATGATAAACTACTAAGGCAACCTTGTCATTGCAATCAGACACACCTTTTCATGTTCTATATATCACTGATGACTCTTTTCTCCAGTCTAGTTCACTAGTTGCTTGAGTGGGAAAAAATTTTTTTTAAATTGGAAAGAACTGGTACAATAGCAATGAAAATTAGCAAAAAACTGCCACTACTGAGAGTTTCATTTCAGATGTATACATAGATGCAGTAATAGATATAGATACAGTTAGATATAAATGATATAGATATACATAAAAATATTGAGTTCCTACTATGCACTGGCCCTCCACTAAGCATTGTAATAAACTACACTTTGAAGAATTGAATCAGAAAGATGGGAAAGTTTTGTAATTTCCTTACACTATTCATTTGTTTAACTCTTTCTTTCTTTGTTGTCACTTCCCAAAATGGTTGTAATCCTCAGTGTGAATTCTCACTGAGATTCCTGTTTCTCCTTTACATTTATCCTTGGTAAGGTTAGAGGAAGAAAGTTTAGGGGGAAAATATTTTTTTTCTTGAGTTTTTAAATTGTGCAATAGTATTTCCTTAATGCAGGGCTAAAAGTGTTCATGAGAGTAAAAGCTGGAGAAAAGTAACTAGGGATTTCAGTAAAACTCAGTAACAATGACAAAGAAGAAAGTGACGACAAGATGTAGCTCAGATTAACTGAGATGATGAAAAGTTGACTGCAGATAATCAAGTGTTGACCGTATAATCAAATGCTGGCAAAATAAAGGCATTGACAAAATAATCTTACCATTTCCATTTAGGTTTGAATAAAATATTTCTCTGTATGTTTTCTTATGTTAATGTTATATTGTTTTAGCCTAAAAACCTCCTAGAATTGTAAACTTGTCATCGTCCTGGATTAATTTAAGGGGAACTCTATGTGAGCATGAATGTACTGAGCCCGAAAATAATAATATAGTGATAAAACAGCTATATATAACTTTGTTATTAATTTTTTTTTTTTTTTTTGCGGTACGCGGGCCTCTCACTGTTGTGGCCGCTTCTGTTGCGCAGTACAGGCTCCGGACGCGCAGGCTCAGCAGCCATGGTTCACGGGCCTAGCCGCTCCGCAGCATGTGGGATCTTCCCCGACCAGGGCACGAACCCGTGTCCCTGCATCGGAAGGCGGATTCTCAACAACTGCGCCACCAGGGAAGCTCTTATTAATACTACTATTGAAATTATTTCCATAGGGCACTAAACAATCAAATCAAATTTTTAGAGAGATGATATGACAGCAGTGCTTGAAGCAAATGAAATAAAAGAAATGAAAATTATTTTCTTAGCATTTCAGAAATTCACCTATATCTTTATCTGCTCCTTGTTAGTGCCAGTGTAATAATTTATAAATGGTCATGAGTTGTCCTCAGGCTATAAGAAATAAAAGGGGGATGATAAACATGGTAAACATTAAATACTAAAACTTGACATGTTCTAAATGAATAGGACTTCCTTAGACCTGGGAAGTCCCTGCCTTGATTATTTTGCTTTAGTAAAACCCTCTAGTGTGTTTTCTAGCATCACCTCTCCCTATGGGGACAAAGTTTTAGCCAGCTAATGGGACATGCTCACCCAGACATCAGAACCCTCTTCTAGGCAGCCCAGATCCCTGAATTTATCTGTAGCTTCCAGTGGATAGCTAATTTGCCAAGGCCACAAAGACAAATAGTGGTCTGGACTCTAAATCTGGGCCTAATTTTATAATTTGTGCTCTTATGTACTTTCTGTGCAGAATTAAAAGTTTACATGATTCTGTTATCTAGAAAAGTTATGTCATAATTTTAAAAACTAAGAAAAATAAAATTATCATTCTAAATTTCTCAATTTTTCTAGTATATCAGTCCTTAAGTACTATCTTCTAGGCATCTACCCACTACCTTGGCTCAGAAGCTAATTAGATTTTGTCAAAGTTTAACCAGTTGCTTTCAGTATTATTCAATTCTGCCCAGCTTGATTTGATAATCTGAAGACCAGTTCTATTTTCCTAAATGCAATAACTTAACTTTGTTTAGGCAGGTATCAGGCATCACGCATCGTGCCCATAACTCCACATTGTCTAATATGGGTTAAACTACACTAGATTTATTTGCACTGTGTTTGCATACATGTCATTATTTTGGGGGCGGTCTTTTTATTTTCCACTTTCTGTGTCCCTATATTTAACATGTATCTCTTGCAAGAAGTATTTAATTTTATTTTTTATCTATTCTGCTGGTGTTTTAAATAGAACATTTATTCTATTTATATTTAATATAGATAATGACATGTATGGGTCTATACAAATATATCAGCTTATCATTTGTTTTTCTATTTGTCTCACCTTTTATATATTTTTTTCAGATATTTGTATTAGCCTATTTCCCACTTCTATTAACTTATAAATTATATTTTTTACCATTATTTTATACTCCTCTGGAGATTACAAAAATGCAACTTTACCATATTACAGTCTATTGTTCATAAGCAATGCTAGTATTTGGACCCTTTTAATTGCTTGTTTTCTCTTTTCTGCCTTTTATGTTATTATGTCATCAATTTTAATTCTACAATTTATACCCCAAAGACATTATAACTATTATTATTATTATTATATAATGTAGTCAGTGTTTATTTAGATCAATCCATGTAGTTACCATCTCCATTGCTCTTCATTCCTTTCAACAATTTCATGTTTCTAAGATCATTTTCCTTCTGCCTGAAGCACACCCCTTATTTTTCCTTTTGATGTTGTTTGTTGTTGTTATTATGGATTTTTTTTCATTTCTTCCTCAATTTTGAGAGAAACTCTTTCTGAGCATATAATTCTCGGTTGTCTTTTTTTTTTTTTAAAGCACTTAAAAGGCAATATAATGCTGTTTACTATCTTTATATTATTACTCTTAAGAAGTGAGATACTTATTGCTGCTGCTTTCAAAGTTATGTAATTTTATCACTCTTCTGTTTTTTTTTGTGTGTGGTATGCGGGCCTCTCACTGTTGTGGCCTCTCCCGTTGCGGAGCAACAGGCTCCAGACGCACAGGCTCAGCGGCCATGGCTCATGGGCACAGCCGCTCTGCGGCATTAGGGATCTTCTCGGACTGGGGCACGAACCCATGTCCCCTGAATTGGCAGGTGGACTCTCAGCCACTGCGCCACCAGGGAAGCCTTCTATCTGCTTTTTAAATGTGTTTTTGGTTTTCTTTTTTAGGTTCACACAGATTTTTTTAATATGTGGTTTTATATTTTTCATTATTTTTCAAATTCTCAGCCAGTATTTATTCAAATATAGTTTTGCCTTAGTTTCTCTCTCCTTTTATTTTAAGCATTCAATTACACACATTGCTTCTTATGCTTTTTTATGTATTTTCTTTTCTTTGTTCTCTCTGAGCATTGGCCCAGGTACTTTCACCCCATCTATCTTTCAGTTCACTAATTTTCTCTTCTGCTATGTCCAATCTTCTACCAAATGTCTCATAATTTATTTTTCAAAAAATAGTTTTTGTGACATTTTTCATCAATTTTTGAACATATTTATCACAGCTATTTTAAATTTTATGACTGACTGCCATCTCTAAACCTGTTTCTATTGTCTGGCATTTTTGCTACTGTTGTTTATTTGTGTTTGTGTTGTGTATGTATGTGCTATGTATATGTATACCTGTTTATTGGTTTATCTATTAATTTCTGATTGAATGTGATGCTTTCTGTATAATACATGATGGAGGTATATGATGACGTGGTCTTCCTCTAGAGAGGATTTATTCTTTCCTCTGATGGGCTAATAGAGTTAAGGGAAATTTCCTTCTTTCATTGGGTAATCATCTGATTAAAAGTCAGATCAGAATTTTTATAATGTTCCATTCATGTCTGGTTTACTCTGGCTCTGAGAACACAGCTCTCCAGGGATCCCAAATGAGAGCTGTGGTGTTTACTGAGGACTTTCTCTTTTAGCAGGTTCTGAACAATTTTTTTTTTTTTTTTTGTCTTCGGGAACATGAGATTGTATAAACTTCCACTCTGCATTTCAGAAGATTTTTACTTAGATTTTGAGGCTCTTTTTCTGTGCAATTTAAGAATTTTTCTAATACTGAGAAACAAAATTGTTAAATATCAAGTTCACTGCTTTAAACTTCACTTTTCAATTAACACTTGGTTCCCCAAGTCTTAGCACTTTGATAGCCTTGACTTTGTTTTATGGTTCTCCAGTGCCTATACAATTGCCAAAATTTCTGCTTTTGTTAAAAGCTTCTCTTCTGTTTCACTGCTTGGAATTCAGCGTAATGTCAATAATTAGCAACTATCCCAAGAGAAAATTCACTTCTGAAATATAAGTTCTCCTCTGTCTACTTTTCCTACTTTCCAATGCCTTAGTCCCTTATGTCCTGATTTACTTGGCATCTCACCAATATCTTCAAATATATAATTTTTTAACTGTACCTGTATTTCCTAAGTATTCTTGACTGGAGCATTGGTCTGTTACAAGATAAATCATAGCCCAAATCAAAAGTTTCCCCAAAAAATTAGTTTCTGAAAAATAATTATTAAATTCTATTGTGGTGGTAAAAATTTACAGAACAAAAACAGACTGAAAAAAAACCTCTTGTTTAGATGAGCAGTTTGTCTAGTTTTACAATACTTATCTCTTTCTCAACCTCCAACTTACAAGATTCTAACATCAAACAAACATACAACCATTTTTCTTTCTTTAACTATATTCATCCCCAGTCCATGGAATTAATGCTTAAATCATTATTAAAATAAAAAATCTTGGAGAATTGTTCTTTAGAGAATAAAGGGTTCTAATACACTCCTGGCCTACATTTTAAAGCCTTTCTTTTCTTTTACTTCCTCTAAAGTATTTTTATTGGCTATTATGATAAATAAAATATTTTAGACACAGTCTTTTAATTGCTTCACACGTCCCCTCTATACATTGGCATTGGCATTATGCACAGAAAACATTTTGCTTTTTAAATTCCACTTTCATTTTATTCAGGTTTTATTTGACAAAGTGGAACACAAAGATACCCCAAAGTGGACATGATCACATACATGAGTAATTGTAAGACAGAGAAGACAGAGATATGTATTTAAATTGGGCTCCAAGGATCATTCTGTTGAATTCAGAATTATTATATTTTAATAACACTCTAAAACATTATAAAGAATCTAGTCTACCAATATTTTTTCACAAAAAGTATCTATTTAAGTAGGTATTAAGAGTTTTAATTAGCATTCAGAGCTCAAAATAAGAGATTATTAGTTTGAAAGTCTCCAATCTTGAAATTCTTATAGTCAGTGATTACCTATGCAAGCTTAATTTTCATAGATTATGGTTATAATAAGCTATCTGATGAAGTGTTCATTGAAGGGTTTTAATACAATAATTTTTTAATACTATGATCTATTTATATCAAACCCTATCCTTTGATTTTTAACATTCTATAAAATTTCTTTATTCTAATTATTTTTTTCCTATATATGGAAAACAAATTAATTTAAATATAATTAACAGACATATCCTATAATGAACAAGGAACTCATTTCTATGGCAAGTGTACCCACAGAACTGGTCTGGGTACCAGGCCAAAATGTTTATGTCATTTACTTTATGGATATACTTAGTTTTTTCTTAAATATAGAACTAGTTCTCTGCTATAATAATAAACTCCTCAAAGAACTATGGTTTCTAAATACCCATAAATAAAAAATAAGAAAATAGCTCAATTCTTTGATGATGACATGTGGTGACATGTTACTGTGACAAAAAACAACATATGGGGCTTAATATTTCCCACAGAGACTACACTCAGAAAACACAATGTGATGTAATGTAGGATAAACACACCCTTTATGTGCCACCAGACAAAGGTAATTTGTAAGTCCAAGTTTTGAATAGTTTTTAAAGATGAACAAAAATATTTCTCTTTCCAGGTGGAGCATCATTCTATATCTACCATGTTGTTTTTGTGCACATGTTGATTGCTATTTAGAAGCAAGTGATAAATAACATTAAAGTAGACTGAACACGTTTTGAAGACATTATTTTCCACCGAACATATGTTTAACTTGTGTGAATTCCAATTTCTTTATTCAGAAGTTGGATTAAATGTGTAAAGCTATGTCTCAAATACCACCCTAACTGTCTGCATTTTATTAATATGTGATTTAGTAAATGTTGACTGAGCTAGGGCTCAGACTGGGAGATTCTTAGTGAAATAATAAGGACACCAAATGTGGTTTATGTAACAGAACTAAACTAAACACAGTTTTCCAGAGGTTAACTTACAGGATTTTGAGGAAAGTCACATAACAGTATAAGGCCTACTTCCTGGTTTTACTATAGATTGAAATTGCCTAAGATAAATTCAGTATTCAAAGAATTTCCTGCAACATGAACATGACTGGAAAAATAATTTTCAATGTTAAATCTGGTGAACTGCTGAACTTTGTTAATATTTTTTGCAGTGTTCAATTTAATTTTAATAAATTGCATAGCTCTGGCAGCAGAGTGAAGTCTAAAGATTGAAAGCCTGAATAGGTCAAAGGAAAAGTTGTCTTGCCAATGCAAGCCTGTTAAAACACTAACTAGAAAATTGGGCAGGAAAAACAGTTTAAAAAAATATTGTGAGTATCTTTGATCATCAGCTGGTTGAAAAGAAGTAATATGACAAACAGGAAATTACAAAGAATAACTATTTTGACTGTAGTGGAAATAGCGACTTAGGTAGCCACATTTCAAACCAAATGCAGAAGATTTTCCTGGAATTTAAAGGAAAAGTACCCAGATGTCTAAACATTCTACTCAATGCAGCTTTTATTTGCAGTTTGGCAAGGCTTCAGAAAACTAGTAGTCAAGTTTAGTTGTAATACTTTATCCAGCCTATTTACATAATTTCATAAATATTTTATGCTTCTGCATTACATTTTTTAACTAGTGGCCATATTTAATTTTAGGCTTTCTGCAATGTTATATTGGTTTGCACGAATTATTTTATTGCTTCCTATCAAAATACTTTGTGGATAAACTCAAACCTGTGAACAACTACTGCAAAGAGTGGTGAACACAAACTTACATAATAATATCATTAAATCCTCTAGTAAGTGTCTCCATATAATTATACCATACTGCCCCCAAATAGGAAAAAGTCCACCCCAAAAAAGGAAATAAAAATAATCCCTTATTTGTAGATTTTACACAAATGTGTTTATTTTTAGGATTTAAAAATACTATATAAACAAAATTTACTTTATGGTTGTATTATAGCATATTGGACAATTGGGTTTAGTGTAATTACATGATAAAACTTCTCTTATAAAATTTTATTATGGGGGATAGCTTCAAGATGGTGGAAGAATAAGATATGAAGATCACCTTCCTCCCCACAAATACATCAGAAATACATCTAC
Source organism: Lipotes vexillifer (assembly GCF_000442215.2). Lineage (NCBI taxonomy): Eukaryota > Metazoa > Chordata > Mammalia > Artiodactyla > Lipotidae > Lipotes > Lipotes vexillifer. The sequence continues at coordinate 438,452 of NW_006773125.1, read as the reverse complement.
ATGTGGAACAACTCCTACAGAACACCTACTGAACGCTGGCAGAAGACCTCAGACCTCCCAAAAGGCAAGAAACTCCCTATGTACCTGGGTAGAGCAAAAGAAAAAAAGAAAAAAACAGAGACAAAAGAATAGGGACAACACCTGCACCAGTGGGAGGGAGCTGTGAAGGAGGAAAAGTTTCCACACACTAAGAAGCCCCTTCACTGGTGGAGACGCGGGTGGCGGGGGGAAGCTTTGGAGCCACGGAGGAGAGCACAGCCAAAGGGGTGCAGAGAGCAAAGCGGAGAGATTCCCGCACAGGGTATCAGTGCCGACCAACACTCACCAGCCTGAGAGGCTTGTCTTCTCACCCGCCGGGGCGGGTGGGGGTTGGGAGCTGAGGTTACGGCTTTGGAGGTCGGATCCCGTGGAGAGGACTGGGGTTGGCTGCGTAAACACAGCCTGAAGGGGGCTAGCGCACCACAGCTAGCCAGGAGGGTGTCCGGGAAAAAGTCTGGACCTGTCTAAGAGGAAAGAGACCATTGTTGCAGGGTGCACGAGGAGGGGGATTCAGAGCACCGCCTAAATGAGCTCCAGAGAGAGGCGTGAGCCACAGCTATCAGCTCGGACGCCAGAGATGGGCATGAGACGCTAAAGCTGATGCTGCCGCCACCAAGAAGCCTGTGTGCAAGCACAGGTCACTGTCCACACCTCCCCTCCCGGGAGCCTGTGCAGCCCGCCACTGCCAGGGTCCCGTGATCCAGGGACAACTTCCCCAGGAGAACACACGTTGCCCCTCAGGCTGGTGCAGCGTTATGCTGGCCTCTGCTGCCGCAGGCTCGCCCAGAATTCTGTGCCCCTCCCTCCCCGTGGCCTGAATGAGCCAGAGCCCCCTAATCAGCTTCTACTTTAACTCCCTCTTGTCTGAGTGAAGAAGAGACTCCGTCAGGTGACCTACACACAGAGGCGGGGCCAAATCCGAAGCTGAACAAAGAAGAGAAACGGAAATCTCTCCCAGCAGCCTCAAGAACAGCAGATTAAATCTCCCCAATCAACTTGATGTACCCTGCATCTGTGGAATACCTGAATAGACAACGAATCATCCCAAAATTGAGGTGGTGGACTTTGGGAGCAATGATATATATATTTTTCTTTCCTTTTTCTCTTTTTGTGAGTGTGTATGTGTATGCTTTGTTGTGTGATTTTGTCTGTATAGCTTTGCTTTTACCATTTATCCTAGGGTTCTGTCTGTTCGTTTTTATTTATATTTTTAATTAATTAATTTTTTTAGTATAGTTTTAGGTCTTGTTATCATTGGTGGATGTGTTTTTTGGTTTGGTTGCTCTCTTCTTTCTTTTTTTTTTATTACTTTTAATTTTTTTTTTACTTTTAATAATTATTTTTTATTTGAATAGCTCTATTTGTTTATTTTTCTCTTCCTTGCACTATTTTTTTTCTCCCTTTTCTTCTGAGTTGTGTGCCTGACAGGGTCTTGGTGCTCTGGCCGGGTGTCAGGACTGTGCCTCTGAAGTGGGAGGGCTGAGTTCAGGACATTGGTCCACCAGAGACCTCCCTGCTCTAAGTAATATCAAATGGCAAAAGCTCTCCCAGAGATCTCCATCTCAATGCTAAGACCCAGCTCCACTCAATGATGAGAAAGGTACAGTACTGGACACCCTATGACAAACAACTAGCAAGAAAGGAACATAACCACATCCATTAGCAGAGAGGGTGCCTGAAATCATAATAAGGTCACAGGCACCCCAAAACACACCACCGGATGTGGTCTGACCTATCAGAAAGACAAGATCCAGCCTCATCCACCAGAACACTGGCACTAGTCCCCTCCACCAGGGGGCCTACACAACCCACTGAACCAACCTTAGCCACTGGGGGCAGATACCAAAAACAACGGGAACAATGAACCTGCAGCCTGTGAAAATGAGACTCCAAACACAGTAAATTAAGAATGAGAAGACAGAGAAACACACAGCAGATGAAGGAGCAAGTAAAAACCCATCAGAACAAACAAATGAAGAGGAAGTAGGCAGTCTACATGAAAAGAACTCAGAGTAATGATAGTAAAGATGATCCAAAATCTTGGAAATAGAATGGAGAAAATACAAGAAACATTGAAGAAGGACTTAGAAGAACTATGAGCAAACAAACAATGATAAATAACACAATAAATGAAATTAAAAATTCTCTAGAAGGAATCAATAACAGAATAACTGAGGCAGAAAAATGGATTAAGTGATCTGGAAGATAAAATAGTGGAAATAACTGCAGAGCAGAATAAAGAAAGAATTAAAGGAATAGAGGACAGTCTCAGATACTTCTAGGATGAAAATAAACACTGCAACATTCGAATTATAGGGGTCCCAGAAGAAGAAGAGAAAATGAAAGGGACTGAGAAAATATTTGAAGAGAATATAGTTGAAAACTTCCCTAATATGAGAATGGAAACAGTTAATCAAGTCCAGGAAGTGCAGAGAGTTCCATGCAGGATAAATCCAAAGAAAAATATACCAAGACACATATTAATCAAACTATCAAAAATTAAATATGAAGAAAAAATATTAAAAGCAGCAAAGGAAAAGGATCAAATAACATACAAGGGTATTCCCATAAGGTTAAGAGCTGACCTTTCAGCAGAAACTCTGCAAGCCAGAAGGGAGTGGCAGGACATATTTAAAGGGATGAAGGGGAAAAAACTACAACTAAGATTACTTACCCAGCAAGGATCTCATTCAGATTCGACAGAGAAATTAAAACCTTTACAGACAAGAAAAAGCTAAGAGAATTCAACACCACAAAACCAGCTTTACAACAAATCCTAAAGGAACTTCTCTAGACAGGATACACAAGAGAAGGAAAACACCTACAATAGCAAACCCAAAACAATTAAGAAAATTGTAATAGGAACGTACATATCTATAATTACCCTAAATGTAAATGGATTAAATGCTCCAAACAAAGGACATAGACTAGCTGAATGGATACAAAAACAAGACCTGTATATATGCTGTCTACAAGAGACCCACTTCAGATCTAGGGACACATACAGATTGAAAGTGAGGGGATGGAAAAAGATATTCCATGCAAATGGAAATCAAAAGAAAGTTGGAGTAGCAAATCTCATATCAGAGAAAATAGACTTTAAAGTAAAGACTATTTCAAGAGACAAAGAAAGACACTACATAATGATCAAGAGATCAATCCAAGAAGATATAACAATTGTACGTATTTATGCACCCAACATAGGAGCAACTCAACACATAAGGAAAATGCTCAGGCATAAAAGGGGAAATCTACAGTAACACAATCCTAGTAGGGGACTTTAACACCCCGCATTCACCAACAGACAGATCATCCAAAATGAAAATAGATAAGGAAACACAGGCTTTAAATGATACAATAAACAAGATGGACTTAATTGACATTTATAGGACATTCCATCCAAAAACAATACACTTTCTTCTCAAGTGGTCATGGAACATTCTCCAGGATACATCATATCTTGGGTCACAAGCAAAGTCTTCATAAATTTAAGAATATTGAAATCGTATCAAGTATCTTTTCTGAGGACAATTATAAGACTAGATATCAGTTACAGGAAAAAATATGTAAAAGATACAAACACATGGAGGCTAAACAGTACACAACTTAATAATCAAGAGATAACTGAAAAATCAAAAAGGAAATGAAAAAAATACCTAGAAACAATTGACAATGCAAACATGATACCCTAAAACCTATGGGATGCAGCAAAAGCAGTTCTTAGAGGGAAGTTTATAGCAATACCATCCTACCTCAAGAAACAAGAATCATCTCAAATAAACAACCTAATGTTACACCTAAGGTAATTAGAGAAAGAGAACAAGAAAAACCTAATTTAGCAGAAGGAAAGAAGTCATAAAGATCGGATCAGAAATAAAGGAAAAAGAAATGAAGGAAACAATAGCAGAGATCAATAAAACTAAAAGCTGTTTTTTGAGAAAATAAACAAAATTGATAATCCATTAGCCAGACTCATCAAGAAAAAACGGGTGAAGATTCAAATCAATAGAATTAGAAATGAAAAAAGGAGAAGTAACAACTGACATTGCAGAAATATAGAGGATCATAACAGATTACTATAAGCAATTATATGCCAATAAAATGGACAACCTGGAAGAAATGAACAAATTCTTAGAAAAGCACAACCTTCTGAGACTGAACCAGGAAGAAATAGAAAATATAAACAGACCAATCACAAGCATTGAAATTGAGACTGTGATTAAAAATCTTCCAAGAAACAAAAGACCAGGACCAGATGGCTTCACAGGTGAATTCTATCAAACATTTAGAGAAGAGCTAACACCTACCTTTCTCAAACTCTTCAAAATATAGCAGAGGGAGGAACACTCCCAAACACATACTGAAAGACCACCATTACCCTGATAGCAAAACCAGACAAAGATATCAGAAGGAAAGAAAACTACAGACCAATATCACTGATGAACATAGATGGAAAAGTGCTCCACAAAATACTAGCAAACAGAATCCAATAGCACATTAAAAGGATCATACACCATGATCAAGTGGGGTTTTTCCTAGGAATGGAAGGATTCTTCAATATATGCAAATCAATCAATGTGATACACCATATTAATAAATGGAAGGAGAAAAACCATATGATCATCTCAATAGATGCAGAAAAGCTTTTGACAAAATTCAACTGCCATTTATGATAAAAACCCACCAGAAAGTAGGCATAGAGGTAATTTACCTCAACATAATAAAGTCCATATATGAAACAACCACAGCCAACATCATTCTCAATGGTGAAAAACTTAAACCATTTCCACTAAGATCAGACACAAGAAAAAGTTACCCACTCTCACCACTATTATTCAACATAGTTTTGGAAGTTTTAGCCACAGCAATCAGAGAAAAAAAAGAAATAAAATAAATCCAAATTGGAATAGAAGAAGTAAAGCTGTCACTGTTTGCAGATGACATGATATTATACATAGAGAATCCTAAAGATGCTACCAGAAAACTACTAGAGCTAATCAATGAATTTGGTAACGTAGCTGGAAAGAAAATTAATGCACAGTAATTTCTTGCATTCCTATACACTAATGGTGAAAAATCTGAAAGAGAAATTAAGGAAACACTCCCATTTACTACTGCAACATAAAGAACAAAATACCTAGGGATAAACCCACCTAAGGAGACAAAAGATCTGTATGTGGAAAACTAGAAGACACTGATGAAAGGAATTAAAGATAATATAAACAGATGGAGAGATATACCATGTTCTTGGATTGGAAGAATCAACATTGTGAAAATGACTATACTACCCAATGCAATCTACAGATTCAATGCAATTCCTATCAAACTACCAATGGCATTTTTCACAGAACTAGAACAAAAAATTCCACAATTTGTATGGAAAGACAAAAGACCCCGAATAGCCAAAGAAATCTTCAGAAAGAAAAAATGAGCTGGAGGAATCAGGCTCCCTGTCTTCAGACTATACCACAAATCTACAGTAATCAGGACAGTATGGTACTGGCACAAAAACAGAAATATAGATCAATGGAACAGGATATAAAGCCCAGTGATAAACCCACACACATATGGTCACCCTATTTTTGATAAAGGAGGCAAGAATATACAATGGAGAAAAGACAGCCTCTTCAATAAGTGGTGCTGGGAAAACTGGACAGCTACGTGTAAAAGAATGAAATTAGAACACTCCCTAACACCATACACAAAAATAAGCTCAAAATGGATTAAAGACCTAAATATAAGGCCAGGAACTATCAAACTCTTAGAGGAAAACATAGGCAGAACACTCTATGACATAAATCACAGCAAGATCCTTTTTGACCCACCTCCTAGAGAAATAGAAATAAAAACAAAAATAAACAAATAGGACCTAATGAAACTTAAAAGCTTTTGCAGAACAAAGGAAACCATAAGCAAGACGGAAAGAAAACCCTCAGAATGGGAAAGAATATGCGCAAATGAAGCAACTGACAAAGGATTAATCTCCAAAATTTACAAGCAGCTCATGCAGCTCAATATCAAAAAAAAACCCAAACAACCCAATCCAAAAATGGGCAGAAGACCTAAATAGACATTTCTCCAAAGAAGACCTACAGATTGCCAACAAACACATGAAAGAATGCTCAACATCTCTAATCATTAGAGAAATGCATATCAAAACTACAGTGAGGTATCACCTCACACCTCTTCAAAAAGAGTCATGTAGCGCAATGTTCATTGCAGCTCTTTTTACAATAGCCAAGACATGGAAGCAACCTAAGTTTCCATTGACAGATGAATGGATAAAGAAGATGTGGCACATATATATAATGGAATATTTCTCAGCCATAAAAAGAAACGAAATTGAGTTATTTGTAGTGAGGTGGATGGACCTAGAGTCTGTCATACAGAGTGAAGGAAGTCAGAAAGAGAAAAACACATACCATATGCTAACACATATGTATGGAATCTAAAATAAATAAATAATGGTTATGAAAAACCTAGGGGCAGGAGAGGAATAAAGATGCAGATGTAGAGAATGGACTCGAGGACACAGGAGGGGGAAGTGTAAGCTGGGACGAAGTGAAAGAGTGGCATGGACTTATATATACTACCAAATGTAAAATAGACAGCTAGTGGGAAGCAGCCACATAGCACAGGGAGATTAGCTTGGTGCTTTGTTACCACTTAAAGGGGTGGGATTGGGTGGGTGGGAGCAAGACGCAGAGGGAGGAGATATGGGGATATATGTATATGTATAACTGATTCACTTTTTATAGAGCAGAAACTAACACACCATTGTAAAGCAATTATACTCCAATAAAGATGTTAAAAAATAAATGTCTAGAGGAACACTGAGAAAATTTTATATTAATGTCGTGTATGTATGTGAGAGAAAATATATGTAAATAAAATATTCAAGAAAAATTTTATTATGAAAATATAAAAGTACAATTACCAGCAGCTGCTCAATAAATGATTCTAAGAACAGCAACAAAAATAAAAAATTAGTCATTTATTTGTATTATCAGATTAAAATTTAATAACTAGTTACCCTTTGTGTTAGATACCACAATTATGCCAATTTTTAATAAGAAAAAGCTTAGCCATGTGGAGTTTTAGTGCTGTGCCTAAGGTCAAGAGCTAGTATAATTTAAAATCAGTATTCAAATCCATTTATTCTGATTTAGAGACTTAACATTTAACAGTCTACTGAAAAAAAAAAGAATTAAGGAAGAATAAACAACAAAACAGAAAGATCAGCAAACAACTAAGCCAAATTAGTTGGAAATATGGACACAATTGCAGGAACCAGATTTATATATTCATAGATGCATGCAAGAAGCATTTCTTAGGTAACACTAGAAAAGGAGAGAAAAGAAGCAGAATAAACAGTTCCTGATCTTGGGGAGTTGAGTCTTGGTGGCAAAAACACCTGTCAACGTTCTTAGTTGTAACCAACAGAAACAGGTGGCATATTAAATAAGACAAGAAATGTGTTGAAAGTATATTGTGCAATTCATAGATGTCTTGGGAATACTAGAGTACTGGGGTAGAAAATGGTTAGGAACAAAGAAAGATATGCAGATATAATCATACCACGGAGCTATTCCACTGACGACTCTGCTATCCCTTCCAGATCCTTGAAGCTTCAGCATACTTCATCAATTGAACGGACACTTGGGCTTCCCTGGTGGCGCAGTGGTTGAGCGTCCGCCTGCCGATGCAGGGGACGCGGGTTCGTGCCCCGGGTCCGGGAAGATCCCACATGCCGCGGAGCGGCTGGGCCCGTGAGCCATGGCCTCTCCGCAAGGGGAGAGGCCACAACAGTGAGAGGCCCGCGTACTGCAAAAAAAAAAAAAAAAAAAAAAAAAATTGAACGGACACTGGATGCTGGGTTTGTGCTCTGGTACTGCTAAAATTGAGTGTGGATAGTGTCCTTGCCAGAGAAGGAGCTCCACTGCATCTGTTTCTTTGCATCACTGCTCTGATTCTGATGCCTTGGATGGCTGGTCCTTCTTATCACGCCCATATGAAATATTTGCAAGGAATCCTAAAAAATGAATATATAGTATATCAATAAAGGGTTTAACCAGAGAAGCAGAACCAGTAGGAGATATATGTGTGCATGTATATACATACCTATGTTTGTGTGTGTGTGTGTGTGTGTGTGTGTGTGTGTCTGTGTGTACGTGTTTATTACAGAGTTGCAAGTTAAAGAAGCCCAATTCTACAAGTAAACACTCTGGATGGGAAGATCCAGGGAACCCAAGGGACAGAAATTACAGTCCCTCCTGTTTTTTCCTAATTTTCCCTCCTGTTTTACCTAATTTTCAAGAAGGATCTATTCCATCTTAAAAGGCTCACACCTGATTTATTCAGGCCCAACCATAATTTCCCTTTTGGTCAGTTCAAAGTCAACTAATTTGGAACAGTAATTACATTGGCAAAATTCCCTTACAGCAACATGTAGATTAATGTTGGATGGAATAACATTGAGAGGTACATGTAGGCTGTCAGTGGCTATTTTCTCCCTACATTCTTCAATTCTCACTAAAGAAACTACTAAAGAAACTCTCTTATATTCTACCCTAACTGGAAACCTACCAGAAAGGGAATTCTCAGAAATGCAGTTCAGCCCACCCATTTAGACACATCATTAAGCCATCAGAAGCCACATTTTGTTAATCTGGTATATGTACACATATCTTTAAACCGTACTGCATCTTCAAATAAAGACAATAACAAAGTAATACTTTCACTTAACATAACACAACTGTCCCACATACACCAAAAACACACTAAACTTATCTGCAGAAGAGATGAGAAGTCCTTGAACATAAATATTCACTCTCTCTTCTCATAGCTGATTCACACTCTCCCTTTCTTTGATATTCTATAACTTCAATACTGAAAAATAAATATATTATTTTATTAACACACCTTATGATAGAGGATAAGGGGAAGAGATGAGAAACATAAAAATAGTTGGCTAATATATCAATATATGCAGAGCAAATCCAAATAAAAAACATAGAATTACGATTCTTACAAAAGTCCTTGTTTCTGCAGCTGATCATGTGAGTAGAGCTGGTATGTATAACTACTTTTTCTACTATCCCTTCTGTATTCCCTTTGGTCTTAGTAAATACTCCAGTTGACCATGCTTCTTTGCCCAGTGGATTGATCCACAACTTCATTTTTGAAAAGTATGGGCCACACTCTTGCAAATTGGACTTTAGTTTTTCCACTTACTTTAGTCACAAGACAATATCACCTGTACTCCAGATGAACTTCTCCTCACTCCCCTTGTATAATAGCAACTCAATTTCCCCTTCATAGTCAGGATCAATCAACCCAAGCAGTACAGTAAATCCTTTCTTTACCTGTTTATTCAGAGGCATAAGAAGAACAAAGTGTCCAGGTAGCAGTCTAAATTTCCAGTTTAATAGAATCAATGTGTCTCCTGGTGGAAGTTGCTCCCATTGAAACCAAGACCTCTAAGCCAGCAGAGCCTAAAGTCTTGGGCACAGGAAGAAATGTTTTGCAGTAGATAATAAGAAGGAATAGTTAGAGAATCCATGACTACTTCCCCTCCTTTTTTCTTGACTATGGAAGAAATAGCACCATACATGAGACATATTTAGAGCATATACCACATCCTGAAGGACATTGGTTCAGCACTATAAGGTATTGGCTTGTATCTGGTACTGTAATTGAGACTTCAAAAGGCTATTACACCTTTCTATCAATCCAGCTGCTACAGAATTTTGGAGATCATGGTAAGATCAGTAAATTCCTTGAGCACGGGCCAATTGCCACACTTCATTTGCTGTGAATTGGATTCTTTGGTCATAAGCAATACTTCATAGAGTACCATAGTGGTGAATATGGCATTCTCTTAGTCCATGGATGGTGGTTTTGGCAGAATCATAGCAGGCAGGAAATACAACTCCATACCCAGAGTACATGTCTATTTCAGTAAGAACACAGTGCTACCCCTTCTATGATGGAAGTGCTCCAATGTAATCAGCCTGTACCAAGTGGCTGGCTGATCATCCTGGGGAACAGTAGTCAGTGTTTGCCTCTGATGCTGGCAGATTGGGCACCCAGGTGTGACTATATCTAGGTCAGCCATGGTGAGTGAAAGACCATATTGCTGAGCTTATGCCTAATCTCTATGGCCACTTTTTTTGTGTACCCATTGGGCAATGACAGGAAAGGCTTGGGATACAGTCTGACTGGCATCCACAGACTGAGTTATCCTTTTGCAGGATTATTTACATTTTTTACTTTTTAGGTCAACTTTTAGGGAGCATTCACATGGGACACAAATATCCTGACATTCTATACTCATTCAGAGTGGTCTATCCCAGATCTCCTTGCCATCAGTTTTCCAATCATGTTCTAAGTCCCTAACCATCCAGTCAAAAAATTCTCCACAGATTATGAATTGATGTAGATTTCTATCACAGTGCATCTCTTTTCCCAGGCAAAATGAATAACTAATAAGCTGTTTGAAGTTCAGCCCACTTTGATAACTTCCTTTCAGAAAGCTATTTAGAGTTCTCTCAGAGTGGGAATGAAGTACTGAAACTGTTGACTCTTAGGTGGTACCAGGACCATCGGTTAAACAGGCTCAAGTTTTTATTTCCTCAGTAAACTGGTCATAGGGAATGTCTCATGGGACCATATGTGTTGACTGAGAGAAAGAAAAGGCAATATATTAGGAGCAGGGGCCATGGATAGCTATTTCCATGCAACTTACTTGTGCATTCAGGGTTTGTTTGAGTCTGATATCATATATACCACTTATATCTGATGATGGAGTGTTGCCGTGTACTTCCAATCTTCTTCCTGGGTGGGTCAGACATCCAGTTCATGACAGGGGTTCAGGTTACATGGTAACATTGTCTACAGTCAAGCAAGCAACCTCTGTTAAGGTCCTATGACAAGGCAAAATCTCTTTCTAAAGGGAGAGGGGTTGTCTCCAGAGAACCTATAGTTTTACTCCAACATTCTAAGCGTATGTGCTCTCATTTACCTATACAGTCCTGCCATAGATTCCAAAAAGCATCCCTAAGAGCAGGAATAAGAAACCAGGCAGAACTTTTATACTTGCTTGAGATTCTCCTTCACTCTTTTGCCAAGTTCATCACTTATGCTTTCTGTTTTCCACATGACTGCAGGAGGCAATTTTGCTAAGCTATCTGTTACTACCTGACAACGATCCCCTTTCTTCTACTTTCCAAGAACATTTTCCTCATGTCCTTCTGAGCTCTCACTAGCAGTGGCCTAAAAGGCTAGATTTTTACGAACAGTCCTGGTTAAGGCAATTTAGACTTTCTGTTATGCCTCTCAAAATTCTTCCACCCTCTACTTTAATTTTCCTGTCTAGTCTATAAGGATTTTAGAGGTCACTCCTCTGTCCTAACAACAAGTAAAAAACCTGAGCAAAACTAAAAATTCAACAACTCTTCTCAGATCATCGGAGAAATTTGGTCACACAGCAACATGCAACCCAAAAAGTTGGAGGTACAGACAAGTTCAGAGAATCACAACTTACTGGAGCAGGAGGCCATGAGCAGAAATCTCCACAGCAACAAGAGCCAGGGTAGGCAAACCTACACCATAACTGCCCAATTGCTGAAGGCTCAGTGTGGACAACTTGGAAAGTTAAAAACTCTAGGGAGACCCAGTTATCTATGTGGGACCTCCCACACTTTTGTGAATTTTACATCCAGCAATTCTACTAGGTTCTCACAGTAAATATCAGACAAAAATTTTTGAAATACTTATGAGCATTCTGTTCTTAAAAGACTTGCTCTCAGGCAAAGCTATTTAACCAGAGCCTAAATTGCTGAGGTAGTATCAGAACCTAACCTACCTGAGGGGAGGGAAATACCCAACTTTAGACTCCTCTAACCATCCTGTCTCATCTAATTAGGAGGGGGAAGTCGTTGCAAAGCACTTTGTGATGGTCACTGTTCAGGGATCCAGGCTCAACAAAAGGCTGAGACCTAATCATAGGACTATAAATCACTTTCCCTCCCCATAGTTTACTAATATTGGGGTAAGCTGAAAATAAGCTCATGTCATTCTAAATGGCGTAATAGCACCTTTGAATATAATTTAAAAAAATAATTATAACCTATGTCACAAATCGTACGTGTAGAGAAGTGTTTTCATTGAATGATTGAAGAAAAAAAAAGATGCTGCAAACTCTTTAGACAGTACTCCGTGGCCTGAATTGTATTCTCTATTTTTATTTCTGTTCAACAAAGGAAATAAGTATTCAATCCCTCTCAAGATATAGAGTACAGGACCCAGCTGAATAATTTTAAGCTAAGTATTATATTGTTTTAATATCAATAGGATAAGAAAAGTTTCTTAGGGGAAGTTACAGTTTTATGGCAAAAGCATTAAAAATCAAACCACTATCTCTGAGAAGCCCTGAGACCTGTGATTTTTGTTTTTTTTGTTTTTGTTTGTTTGTTTTTAATATATACAGTGTCATCACTGAAGAATCTTTGTATTTTTCCCCTATTATTTTCTCCTTTAGTTGTTTTCTAGCAGTTATTTGGCTCTTCCTCATTTTAATCTTCTTTGTGGTTCATATTGTAATATTACAGAAAACACCCAAGAGAAGTCAGAGGAAAAGCAATTGCAGCCTCAAATACAGAAATGACTTTTTTAGTTAAATCAAGATCCCTTGTGTCTCTCAGCTATCTTTTCTTTAAAATGGGAACACTCAATTTAGAAAATGTGTTGATATTTACATAAAACCAAATAATTCATATATAATCAGGAGGTAACATTTTAAAATTTTCAAATTCTCATCTATAAACCTTTATCCACCATTTTTTTTAAGCTGTCTCTGATGCTGGATGGTTTTCTGCTTCAAGTTTTTGTTTTTCCCACTCCTTCGTAGTGAACCGAAATGTAGTTGGTATCATAATTTTGTTAAGGTTTATGACTTTGTTAACATTTGTTAATTAGAGCATAGGGTGCTGGGTGGTGAGCCACAGTTGAACAGGTCAACAACAGACAAGAGAAGCTGAAATACAGAAGTTTATTATTCACAAGTCCTGGAGGAAGTACATGGCATGGCTCCAGGGGCCATAAGGGGAACTCAAGGCAGAGGGCAGGCAGAAAGAAAGGTAGGACTAGGGGTGGGGCACATGTCTTTATTAGGGTCCATGGGTGAAATGTTTTGGGGTTCTTGGGGTAAGGTTGGATTAGTCAATTCAAACCAAAAATAGTGGGGCTTTGGTTAGCTCTACAGGGGCTTTTATCTAAGGGGAGCTCAAGGAGAAAACCCTGGGAGGTGGGGGAGATTGTTGATCACACAGGCTGTTGGGGAAGTCTTATTAGGAATTTATACTTGCTTGTAAGTCTGAGAGCTGTTATCTAGGCCATACAGTTGCATGAGGGGACTAGTGTCAGTTTAAGGTCCCCACACCACTTGGACAAACAAAATGAATGCCAAGGCAGCAATGCCATGGAATAACTTAGCTAAACTCTCAACATGAGAATCTTCTCACAACAAGTTCCAGAAATGTTTGCTGTGTCTCACTGAAATCTCTCAAGACTTTATTTGGAGATGCAATTTTGTTCAGATAAATTGTATACTTTGTTCTTAGATGCCACATCATTATTCCTACCACCAACCACCACTACCACTACTACTGTCATCTACCATAAACAACTTTTATGTCATCAAAGAGTTGCTTAATTCTTTGTGGATCCACTTGGGCTGTGATTGTTACATGTTGTCTTTGACTATGCTTACATTTTTGCAAGAATCATAACATAACAGCACAAGTGTAAGTAGAATTACTTTTTCTCCAATCTTTACTAATGAACCTTTTGAATTTTATATATCAGAAGAATTTTTTTTTATTAAAAGAGGGAAATTTTAAGTGATATCTAACTTTTCTTGAGGGTACTGAAAGATATGAATGCAATATTTCATTTTCATTTTTAATATAAACCTATGAGATGGTACTGTCATTATTACTGATATACAGCTACCAAAACTGAAGGTTCAAAAAGCCAGGAAAAGGCTTCCCTGGTGGTGCAGTTGTTGAGAGTCCTCCTGCCGATGCAGGGGACACGGATTCTTTCCCCGGTCCGGAAAGAACCCACATGCCGCGGAGCGGCTGGGCCTGTGAGCCATGGCCGCTGAGGCTGCACATCCGGAGCCTGTGCTCCGCAGCGGGAGAGGCCACAACAGTGAGAGGCCTGCGTACAGAAAAAAAAAAAAAAAAAGCCAGGGAAATTGCCCAAGATAGCCTAGCAAGCAGCCTACCAACACTGATACAACACTGATTAATCTTTACCACAATACCACACACTGTCCTGTTCTGGATTGTTTTCATCTAGAATCTGGTGAGGTTTAGACAAAGGGGAAGTGAGGAGAGCAGAGATGATAAACAGAGCTCCCTTTGCCTTCAGAGTCTCATGTGAGGTATTTTTCTTGAGGAGTAATTTGTATTAGTTCACCAAGAGAGTCTATTTTCTTTCTCTTTCTTTCTTTCTTTTTTTTTTTGCAACTTCCAAATTGTTTCATTATTTTCTGAAAACAATTCTTTGTTATATTAGTGTATAACATAATGGTTCAATATTTTTATAGATTATACTCCACTTAAAGTTATTATAAAATATTTCTTATAATTCCCTGTGCTGTGCAGTGTATACTTGTAGCTTATTTATTTTATATATAAATTTTGTACATCTTAACCACCTACTTCATCTTGCCTTTCCCTCTTCCCTCTTCCCACCAGTAACAACTAGTTTGTTCTCTATATCTGCAAGTCTGTTTCTGTTTTGTTATATTCATTCATTTGATTGTTTTAGATTCCACATACAAGTGATAACATACAGTATTTACTTTTCTCTCTCTGACTTATTTCACTAAGAATAATATTCTCCAGGTCCATCCATATTGTGGCAAATGGCAAAATTTTCATTATTTTTTATGATTGAGTAATATTTCATTTTATATATATATGTATATATATGTCTAAATATCCATCAACAAATAAACAGATAAATAAGAAGTGGTATATATATGTATATATATATATATATATATATATATACCACTTCTTATTTATCTGTTTATTTGTTGATGGATATTTAGGTTGCTTCTGTATCTTGGCTATTGTAAAAAATGCTGCTATGAACATTGGGGTTCATGTATCTTTTTGAGTTAGTGTTTTTGGTTTTTTTGTATACATAGCCAGGAGTGGAATTGCTGGATCATATGGTAGTTGTATTTTTAGTTTTTGAGGACCCTTCATACTGTATCCCACAGTGGCTGCACTAATTTATCAATACATCCCCACCAAGAGTGTACTAGGGTTCTTTTTTCTCCACATCCTTGCCAACATTTGTTATTTGTGGTCTTTTTGATAATACCTATTATGACAGGTGTGAGGTTATATCTCATTGTGGTTTTGATTTGCATTTCTCTAATGATTAGCAATGTTGAGCATCTTTTCATGTGCCTGTTGGCCATCTGTGTATTTTCTTTGAGAAAATATCAATTCAGTTCTTCTGCCCATTTTTATTTTTTTTTATATTGAGTTGTATAAGCTGTTTATATATTTTGGATATTAACTCCTTATTGCTCATGAAAGTCTATTTTTTTTTAATGTGGAGTAAACATAGGCAAAGACCACAGATATTTGACCTTCTCAATAGATAATTTTGAGATGTTTATCAATTCTCCGTATCATGAACACTATAGAAGTATATTATTCATTTAAAGAGTAATGGAAACATGTTCTATAACTGTCAATATTTGGTGACAATGATGCCTTCAAGATGATGAGTGAAGAAAAACAAAGGTATGTTCATATGTGAATACTTGGTAGCTCTCTAGTTCTCTTTGTTATTGAAGAGACAGCCCAGGCTAAGGAGAACAAAATTAAAATTTATACTACACCATCAAAGAGTTGAAATCACTGATATCAAAATGCAAATGCCAAGAGTTTTTTGATTTTTGTTTTTTATTTTTTATTTATTTATTTATTTTTGATACGTGGGCCTCTCCCGTTGCGGAGCACAGGCTCCGGATGTGCAGGCTCAGCAGCCATGGCTCATGGGGCCTAGCCGCTCTGCAGCATGTGGGATCTTTATGGACTGGGGCACGAACCCGTGTCCCCTCTATCAGCAGGCAGACTCTCAACCACTGCACCACCAGGGAAGCCCCACCAAGAGGTTTTTGACTCTGTCAGAGATCAGTTGAAGACCAGCAGAAAAATTAAAGTCTCAGGCCACTACTGCTCAGTCTCAGTGAATCACAAAAAGAGTTCCTGTGACTGAATACATAGAGTAGTATATGAAGTGCATCATGGGCTATAAATTGCTGGAAATCTCAGCTATCATATCACCACTTTACAAAAGCTACTGAATTTATTCATTGAGAATATGAGCAGATTATTTGGTATGTACAAACATCAAAAAACAATTGTTAACTTGAAAATAGCTATATTTAAGTTTACATATTTGATTTGGTTAACTCGCACATTTTTGTAAGAGTATGATAGGTTTTGTAGTCACTGTTTTTATTTCAGTCATCTCTTAAAGTTTGTTAACTTTATACTTTAAGAAAAAAGTTCAACAGCCATTTCAGGGGAAAATATATCTGAAAGGAAAAATATACTGTGTTTCTCAATCTTTTTAAATATGCACTTACTTTTGTTAGATGTTTTTCATATCCATCTTTATATTAATTTGGAACCTTCTAATAAATTATACCACATGTATACTAAAAAGCAAACTCAAAACAATAATTATTTCATACCATGCTTATTCAAATTATCTGAACTTCTGGAAATATGTACTTGACCTTTCATGGGACCATCTCCTTGTTTCATGGCTGCTATTCATCTTCTCCATTTGAGTATGTAAAACTGGTTAAAATTAAAATAAAACATTTAAAATAAATTAGCCCCAATTTAGAAAGAAGTTGAGGGAAGAAAGAGGAGAGAGATATGTCTCAGGCAGAATGAGAAACTTTAGAAATTTATAAGCATTTGAGAAACAAGACAGCTAATAAGAAGCATGAGGGCACAGGGTTTGAGTGAGGAGGAATGTCAAGTATAAGGTAGAACATAGAAAAGAAAGAATGAAAAATGGAAGATATACACACTCAAAATAACTTGTAAATTGGTAGCTGAAAAGTTGCCTGAGAATAAGGCAAACTAAGATTATTTATAATGCATTAAAGCTTAACTAGACAATATGATAGGTATATGCACTGGCTTGAATTGTGTCACCCTCAAGTTCATGTTCACTTGAAACCTCTAAATGTTACCTTATTTGGCAACAGGGTATTTCAAATGTAATCAAGTTAAGAAGAGGTCATACTGGATTAAGGTGGACCCTAAATCCAGTATGATTGGTGTCTTTATAATACGAGGGCAATTTAGAGCTGGAGACACATGCATAGAGAGGAAAAGCCTATTTGAAGACACAGAGACACACACATGGTAGAACACCATGTGAAGATGGAGGCAGAAATTGGAGTGATGCAGTTTCAAGCAAAGGAATGGCAAAGGTTGCCAGCAATCTCCACAACCTATGAAGAGGAAGAATGAAGACTTTCCTATGGCCTTCAGAGAGGGGACAACCCAGCCAACACTTTGATTTGGGACTTCTAGCCTCCAGTACTGTGGAGAATTTCTGTTGTTTTAAGTAATCAAGTTTATGATAATTTGTTCCAGAACCCCTAGGAAATTAATAGAGCACATATGAAGATACAGAAAAAATAAATGAACTTATCACCTAAAGATGACTCAACCTTTTAGATTAAAGACAGAAATTGGTTAGGGTGTATTTAACACTGACTGAGTAGGAGTCTGAATCAGATTTCAAGAAATCATTCTCTTGAAAAGATTTTCACTGTGTTAGGAAACAGAGTCTCAAGCAATCTTAGCCTGAGGACTTTTTGTTAGAATGTTTATATCTCTTCTACTTTAATTCTACACTCACCAGAGTAGTAAATTGTCAGACTACAATTTGGCTCCTTGTTCATCTCTCTTGTAAGAGAGAATGTCTTTCATCACTTAAACGTCAAGTTTTACAGTTTCCATGGAAATGATGCCTTACTGAAAATTAATAAATTGAGAGCCATGAGTATCTTAATCATGGTTTGTATTTTTGTGGGGCTAATAACCCACAGGCACTGATAAGAGCAATAATTCTGAAGGGACTGATAGCAGGATTACATGACCACTCAACCATGACCTCCAAATGCCCACACTCCTGTTCCTAAAACTTGCATAACACCATGTCAGACTCTACATATACAAATGACAATGTAAAATAATTTCAGAATTGAAAAGGGTTCTTATAGCCTACTAAATCTTATCTCTACCTTAGTTGATCTCAAATGATTCAATGGAGCCCAGAGGTGGTTCTCCAGAAGTGCCTGAGGTAACCCCACATCTATTCCCTCTTCAGTGAGATGTCAAGTTAATCTGTTTTTTAAAGTGAACATCATAAGATTTGATTTGAAAGAACATTTCCAACACACACACACACACACAAAGTTTGAAAGATGACCTCTCCTCAATTGTCTCTGTTCTATCTCTTAAGGTCATAATGGAGGAGAATAATGTGTTCTTTTTAAAGTTAAGTGGTACAAAAAATAAATAAATAAAGTTAAGTGGTACAATATTAACTCAAAATAGAGTGTGAACATTAAAAATGCATAATGTGGGGACTTCCCTGGTGGTGTAGTGGTAAAGAATCTGCCTGCCAATGCAGGGGACATAGATTCAATCCCTGCTCTAGGAAGATCCCACATGCAGCAGAGCAGCTAAGCCCATGTGCCACAACTACTGAGCCTGAATGCTGCAACTACTGAAGCCCATGTGCCTAGAGCCCGTGCTGTACAATGAGAAGCCACTGCAATGAGAAATCCATGCACTGCAATGAAGAGTAGCCCCTGCTCGCCACAACTAGAGAAAGCCCATGCACAACAATGAAGACCCAATGCAGCCCAATCAATCAACCAATCAATCAATCTTTAAAATAAATAAATAAAAAGCATAATGTGAACTCTATAACAGTCAAAAATGTGATGAAGTATAATTCCATTCCTCAAAAATATATCACAAATGGTCCAAATGGAGGAAGAAAAGCTGAAACAAATAAACAACAACAGACAAGGAACAGAAAAACAAAGATTATTAACATAATGATCCTAAATACAACCATATTCATAAATATGGTAAATTTTTGTGTGCTAAACCATTCTATCAAAATGCAGAGACAGCTAGAATGGATTTTAAAAGAGAGATACACAGCTGTTTACTGCCTAGAGGTGATATAGTAGATAGAAGTATAGTTTAAAAAAGAGTATCATCAATGATAAAGAGGGCATTTCAGAATTCAAAAAAATTCATCAGGAGGACAATATTTACAAATTGTTATGAACCTTATAGTAGAGCAGCAAAACAGATGAACCAATAGTTGATAGAATATCAAACAGAAACAGAAAATTTCTATTAACATAGAAAATTCCATAATTAAAAATAGAAACTTTAACACCCTGCCCTTGGCAACTAACAAATAACACAAATTACTAAAGATGTAAAATACATAATCAACACTATCAAACATTTTGACCAAATTTTAATTTGAAACAACCAAATAGAATACTCATGTTTTTTCATGTGTACATTGTATGATTACCAAGACATGCCATATACTAGCCATAAAAGTCCTTAATAAAATTTGAAAGTATTGAAATCTTAGTATATTATCTGAGCAAAATTAAATTTAAACAGAAATCAATAATGATAAGGCATATAGGCAAATATTTGGAAAGTAACAATATACTTCTAAATAATTCATGAATGAAAGAAGATATTGTAAGGAACATTTTAATATATTAGGTACATTAAAATCCTAAAGACTCTATTTAAAAAACTAGTTTAAAGAATATATTAAAAAAACAAGTAGACAAAAGCTAAAAATTGAATTTAGTAAGTTTGTGTAATACACAGTTAATGTATAAGAATCAATTATATTATTCTCTACTAGCAGGAAAAAATTAGAAATAAAGGTACAAGTATATCATGACATCAAAAACATAACATATTTAGCAATACATTAAAAGTATTTATTTTGGGGGGTAAGAACATTTGATATCTACTCTTTTAGCAACTTTCAATTATACAGTACATTGCTATTAACTGCAGTCATCATGATGCACATTAGGTCTCCAGAGCTTATTCATCTTAGAGCTGAAAATTTATACTATTTGATATCTCCCTTTTTTCTTGACTCCCAGACTCTGCTAACTACCACTTATTCTCTGCTACTATGGGTTCAATTTTTTTTCACTACACATATAAATGAGATTATGTTATATTCTTCATGATTAGTAATATTGAACATGTTTCCATGTGTCTAATGGCACTCTGTAGGTTTCCTTTGCAAAAAACCCTATTCAGGTCTTCTGCCCATTTTTCAGTTAGGTTGTTTGTTTGTTTTTTTGATATTGAGTTCTATGAGTTTTTAACATATTTTGGATATTAACCCCTTATTAGACATATCAGTTGCAAATGACTTCTCACATTCTGTAGGTTGCCTTTTTGTTTTGTTGATGGATTCATTTGCTATGCTAAAGTTTTATTATGTCCCATTTGTTACTTTTGCTTTTGTTTTCCTTGCCTGATGAGACAGATCCAATAAAAAATATTGCCAAAGGTCATACTGTCTGGTTTTTTTCTAGGACTTTTATGATTTTTGATCTTACATTTAGATCTTTAATCCATTTTGTGTTTATTTTTGTATATGGTGTGACAATATGTTCTAAATTTATTCTTTTACATGTAGTTGTCCAGGATTCATAATACCACTTATTGAAGATAATGTCTTTTCCTTATTGTATATTCATGCTTCCTTTGGATAGATTAATTGACCATATGGGTGCATGGGTTTACTTCTTGGCTCTCTATTTTATTTTATTGATCTATGTACATATTTTTGTGTCAGTATCATACTGTTTTCATTTCTGTAGCTTTGTAGTATAGCCTGAAGTCAGAGAGTGTGATAACTCCAAGTTTGTTCATTTTTCTCAAGATTGCTTTGGTTATTCCAGGTCTTTTGTGATTCCACACAAATTTTAGTATTATTTTTTCTAGTTCTGTGAAAAATGCCATTGGTATTTTGATAGGAATTACATTAAATATGTAGATTGCTTTGCATTGTATGGACATTTTAACAATATTAATTCTTCCAATCAATGAACACTGGATATTTCTGTTTATTTGTATTGTCTTCAATTTCCTACATCAATGTCTTATAGTTTCAGAGTATATGTCATTCACCTACTTGGTTAAATGTGTTCCTAGGTATTTTATTCTTTTTTTATTCAATAGTAAATCTCTGATTTCTTGATTTCTTTCTGGTAGTTCATTATTACTGTATAGAAATAGAACAGATTTCAGAGTATTTAATCTTCTATCCTGCAGTTTTACTCAATTCATGTACTAGTTCTCTAAGTTTTTTAGTGGCGTCTTTAGGGTTTTCTTCATCCAGAATTATCATCTGCAAATAGTGACAGTGTTACTTCCTGCTTCTTAAAACTTCTTCTTGGTTTTATTAATCTTTTCTATATTTTTCTCTAGTTTATATATTGCTGGTCTGATCTTTATTATATCATTCCTTCTGCTGACCTTGGGCTTTCTTTGTTCTTCTTTTTCTAATTCCTTTAGATAGTAGATTTGGTTGTTTATTTAAAAATTTTTTGTTTCATCATGTGTGCCTATATCACCATAAATTTCCCTCTTAGAACTAATTTTGCTGTGTCCATAGATTTTGAAAATTTGTGTTTTTATCATATTTTCATTGGTCTGAGAGTATTTTTTGATTTCCTTTGTTGACCTACTGGTTTTTTAGTTACAAGTTATTTAGTCTCCAAATGTTTGTGTTTTTTCCATTTTTTCTTCCTTTACTTGATTTCTAGTCTCATACCTTTATGGTCAGAAAATATGCTTGATATAATTTCAATTTTCTTAAACTTATTGGGACTTGTTTTGGGGCCTAGCATGTGATCTATCCTGGAGAATGTTCCATATGCACTTGAAATGAGTGTATATGCTGCTTTTTTTGAATGGAATGTCCTGTACATAACTATTAAGTCTATCTGATCTAAAGTGTCATTTAACACTGCTCTTTTCTTATTGATTTTCTTTTTTCATGATCTATACATTATTGTAAGTAGGGTGTTAGTGCCCTACTCTTATTGTGTTACTGTGAATTTCTCCCTTTATGTCTATTAATATTTGCTTTATATATTTACATGTTCCTACATTAGGTACAAAAATATTTATGAATGTTATATCATCTTCTTTGGTTGACCCATTTATCATGCATTATATCATGA
This sequence comes from Lipotes vexillifer, assembly GCF_000442215.2. Classification (NCBI taxonomy): domain Eukaryota; kingdom Metazoa; phylum Chordata; class Mammalia; order Artiodactyla; family Lipotidae; genus Lipotes; species Lipotes vexillifer. Next base: position 416,023 of record NW_006773125.1, on the reverse strand, counting down.
TATAATATATTTTATATATATATATATATATAATATCATGATACATTATATCATGATATATTTTGTTATAGAATTTTTGAACTTTACTTTGTTTGATATGAGTATTGCTACCCCAGCTTTCTTTCTGTTTCCATTTGCATGGAATATCTTTTTCCATCCCTCACTTTCAGTCTATGTCTGTCCTTAGCTCTGAAGTGAGTCTTTAGTAGGCAGCTTATATATGGGCTTGATTTTTTTAACCAATCATCCATCCTATGTCTCCTGATTGACACATTTAGTCCATTGACCTTTAACATGATTACTGATAAGTACATGCTTATTGTCATTTTGCTACTTGTCTTGGTGTTGTTTTTGTAGTTCTTTTCTGTTTTTTTTTCATCTTAGTCTCTTCCCTTGTTGTCTGATGACTTTAGTGTTATATTTGTGTTCCTTTTGCTTAGTTTTTAATATTTCTATTATAGGTTTTTGATTTATGGTTAGCATTAAGTTCATAGTTGTTGACCTTTAAATATATCTGCTTGTTTAAAACTGATAATAATTTAATTTTAAACCCATTCTAAAAGCCCTTCAATTTTTATTCCCCTCCCCCAAGTTTTGCTTTTTTAATGTTATATTTTACATCTTCATGTCTATCCCTTCGGTGTTTATTGTAGTTTATAGTTAATTTTACAATTTTTGTCTTTCAGCCTTTGTATTGGTTTATTCAAGTGGTTGATCCCCTTGTCTTTACTATATATTTGCCTTTACCAATGGGATTTTTTCCTTCCTATATGTATTTTTTTTTTTTTTGAGGTACACGGGCCTCTCACTGCTGTGTCCTCTCCCATTGCGGAGCACAGGCTCTGGGCGCGCAGGCTCAGTGGCCATGGCTCACAGGCCTAGCCACTCCACGACATGTGGGATCTTCCTGGACCAGAGCACAAACCCATGTCCCCTGAATCGGCAGGTGGACTCTCAACCACTGCGCCACCAGGGAAGCCCTCCTTCCTATATTTTTTATTTCTTGTTATAGCCTTTACTTTTTCACTCAGAGAAGATTCTTTAACATTTCTTGTAAGGTTGATTTAGTGGTGATAAACTCCTTTAGTTTTTGCTTGTCTGGGAAACTCTATCTCTCCTTCAATTCTGCATGATAATTTTGCTGGATAGAGTATCCAAGTTGTAGATTTTTTCCATATATTATATACCATTTATAATAATATAATATTATATATGAGATATAATATAATATATATATTATATCTCATATATAATATATATTATAAATTATATATATATCTCATGCCTGCAAAGTTTTTGCTGAAAAATCGGCTGATAGTCTGAGAGTTCCCTTGTATGTGACACTTTGTTTTTCATTTGTTGCCTTTAATATTGTCTTTTTTGTCTTGAAATTTTGCTGTTTTAGTTTTAACATGTCTTTGTGTGGATCTCTTTGGATTCATCTTATTTGAGACTTTCTGTGCTTCCTGTACCTGGATATTTGTTTCGTCCTCCAGGTTAGGGAAGTTTTCAACCATAATTTTATAAAGTAATTTTCCTGCCTTTAATTTTTTTCTCTTCCTTCTGGGACCCCTATATTGTGAATGTTAGTATGTTTGATGTTGTCCCAGTGGTTCTTTAACTAATCCTCATTTAAAATTTTACTTCTTTTTTTTCTTTTTGCTATTCTGATTAGGTGATTTTCCTCTATTCTATCTTCCAGGTCATATGTGTTCTTCTATATCACCTAATTTGCTGTTAATTCCTTCTAGTATATTTTTCATTTTAGTTATTGTATTCTTCAGCTCTGACTGATTATTTTTTTATATTATCTCATTCTGTGTTAAAGTTCTCACTGTGTTCATCTATTCCTTTCCCCAGTTCAGTAAGCATTTTTATTGCTATTGCTTTGAACTCTATCAGGTAAATTATTTTTCTCTGTTTCAGTAGGGTTTCTTTCTGTGGTTTTATCTTATTCTTTCACTTGAAACATATTCCTCTGTCTTCTCATTTTGACTTTCTCTGTTTGTCTCTATAAAGTTGGGTGAAACAGTTACCTGTCACAGTCTTGAAGCTATGTCCTTGTGTGGGGGTGTCCATATACAATCTGGGGGTACTCAGTGACATTGGTGTAAGATTTGGATCTGAGAGGTAGTAGCTGCACTTGTGAGCTGACTATATTTTCCCAGGTGTACAGTCTCTGCCCTGGCTAAAGGCAGGGATAGGACTCCAGCTGGCTCCACTCCTTTGTCATTGCTTGTGCATGCATTGATGACAGCAGCCTCTGCATTAGCAGGGGAGAAGTGCCAGAGCAGAAGGTGCAGGAGCAGGAGCAGGAGCCTGATGCAGGATGGGGTTACCCTGTAATGGTCCTGGAAGGCTGGCTGGAGTACTAGGTTACCTCTGTGCTGGGACTGAGAGCAAGCAAGTCTGCACTTGTGTTCTTCAAGAGGGAAGTCTCTATTTCTTACTGCTCTGCAGTGAGCACCACTGGTTTTCAAACCACCTAAGGGGGCTTATCTACCCAGTCTCAGCCCACAGTGCTGAGGTGTCTAATATAGGTCTCAAGCCCTTTGCTCCTTAGTGAGTGTCTCCAACCCTGTGATATTCCCCTCCTCTCTGGTCACTTGTTAGGGTTGTGGGTCCCAACTAGATTGTTTCTCCTGCCCTTCTACCAGACTCTGTGATGTTCTTTCTTTATAGTCTTAGTTGTAGAAGAGACATTCTGGTAGTCTTCTGGTCATTCTCAGCAAGTCATTCTATATAGAGTTGTAGTTTTGATGTGTTCATGAGGGAAGGTGACTTAAGGGTCTTCCTACTCCACAATCTTGATCTCAGTCTAGACTCAGGTTTTTAACATATCTTGGCTACTATGAATAATGCTGTAATGAACTTGGGAGTGAAGAAATCTCTTCAAGATAGTGATTTTAATTCCTTTGCATATATACCCAGAGTGAGATAGATGGATTAAGGACAAAAAAAAAAAAAAAGTAACTATGGGACATGGCAGTTATGCTAATTAGTTTGACTGTGGTAATTATTTCACAGTGTATACATATATCAACACATTCTGTACACCTTCAAAATATATCATTTCTATTTGTCAAAACTAAATAGTAACATAAGACTTCTACACTGAAACAAAACCTTGCTGAGAGAAATTAAAGAAAAAACAAATAAAATTTTACAACAGGAAAAACTTCACTATGGTCAAAAAATATCAGGGCAGTGGTTTCTTCTTGGTGGGTACAATAATTAACTAGGAAGGGAAATGAAGGAACTTTCATGGTTGATAGCAACCCTCTATGTTTTGATAGAGGTTTGGGTTTCATAAATGTATACATTTGTTAAAACTCAGCAAGTATACACTCAAGGTTTGTATATTTAATTTATGTAAATTTTACATAAAACTTTAAATAAGTAGTGATATCATAGTTAATGATATGCACCTGCATTGTTTTGGTGGAAGCATACTGGTGATAGATGGATAAAAAGATGAACAAATATGTATATGATAAAGCAGTATAATAAAATATTAATGGTGAAATTTGTGTAGTGGATATATGAACAACTGTAAAATTCTTTCAATTTTTCTATTTGAAAATTTTATTAAAAATATTGGAAAAAAACCTTTTATTCAGAAAATAAACTTTTGTTGATTTGTAGACATAGTGATGCATGACCCATATCTCTCTTCAGTGAAGGGCTTGCTTTCTCACTTGTCTGGAATGTAATTGCTTGAAAAGCACAGCCTTCAGCTGTTAGCCCCTTAAGAATTGCCTCAGCTGCATAGAGCTTCCTCACCCAAACTCATACCCTCCACAGGCAATCCAGTGACTGATGGAAATGGAGGATATAATGTTCTAGCCATTTTGGCCCAAACTGGGACAATTCTGACTGACCATTTCCAATCCAAGAGCTTCCACTCCCTTCCACAGGTGCTGTTACAAAAGACATTCCCTAGTAAACTCACACATGCAAATAAGTCTAAATTCTCAGAGTCTGGTAAACACAACCTGTGAAGGAAATTGATTAAGTTAATTCAAATATTGTACTTTTTTTATTGAATAGAAAATGTTTAGCTAAAGCTAAGTCAACTATAAGATACCACTTTATTTTACTCAGCTCTTTAAAATTCAGGGTTGATTATCTTATATATGTACATAAGTATGTCTCTAATTATTTAAGAACTCTCCCTTGACAATTTACTTAACAATTTTCATTACTTTTGTCAATTCTTTTTTAAGTTTTCAGACAAATTTACTATCTTGTGAGCACTTTAAGTTTTGTTTGGCAATAATTTTGTATTTTTCTTCATTTTCTAAATTCCATCTATTTTTTTTTTTGTCTGTTTACATCATGAGCTTTAAATTTCTGATGGTGCCTTTTATCAGAAGGAGTTTTACTTTACAAAGTTCTCTTGATTAGTGGTTGCTCATTGATAATATATTTAACTCAGATTTTCTGTAAAATATATTCTTACAGAAGCTTTTATGAATTTTTCCTTCCTATTTCAGTTGTTATTCAAATGTCTCAATCTTTCAGGACCAGCATTATCAAGAGGCATATTCTTAGTTTAAAACTTCCCTATTGCCATGGAGAGTGAGTGAAGAACATAGGTACTGTGAAGAACCAGAAATTTAAAAATACTTGCAAATCAGCCAGTGAGACTGCCATTTTGCCTGTCTTCAGCTACTGGTACTATGCCACTGCCCTCTCCCTTTTTATTTGCTCAGATACTCAGTTCTGTTACGTATTCTAGAATTGGTTAAAATGGTATCGAAAAGTTTATCTCCTTACATGTATGTCATTGACATTTTTAGGGTTCTTGTTCCTTTGGGATTTGAGTGATTTTATATGTTCTCCTTGTTGGATTAAATGGCTTTGGGGGGAATGTGTAAGAAGATTAATATTTAGATGGCTTTAATTATCCAATGTGTGAACACTAAAATTTTTATTAAAACTAGATTAATTTTACAGATTACCTGGGAGAGAATGAACACCTTCACAATATTAAAGTTTGCATCTAGAATAGAGTTTGCTATGGATCTTCATTTATTCTTGTTTCATTTTCTACTCTCCTATAATGTTTTTGTCTATTTTAATAAAACAGGTCTTATTAAGTTTGTACTATGGTGTTTTATTATTATTTTTATTATAAATTGTATCCTTTAAATTGCTTTCAGACTGATTTTTGCAGATACTCTGTAATGTAATTTAATTCTGCACATTTATTTAATAAAAGACATGTTTTCTGAATTCTCATGAGGGTTTTAATATTTTTTAAAGTTGCTTCTCTTGTTTTCTCTCCCAAGAGAGCATTCAACTAATGAAAATTCATTTTCCTCCCTTCCAATATTTATAACTCATATTTTATCTTCTGATTTCTTTGGATAAACTTGCAAAACAGAATTGAATTATGGATACAAGAGTAGATATCATTGTTTTGGAACACATTATAGTGGAATTACTCACAGTTTTAGTATTGTACATATTGTTTGTTAATATTTTTATATAGATATCCCTTACTATATTAGGAAATTATCCTATTCCTATTCTAATAGTTGTCTTCATAAGTGAAGACTGAATTCAATCAAATAAATTTTTAGCATCTACAGATACAGTAACAATTATAGGTAATTACTGACACATTTTGGGGGAGAAGAGAAATGGGAATATTATCTGATTAAGCTGTGTTGATGGCACCAGCATTGTAAGAACTGCCTCGAACACAAATCCAGTTGTTTGATATCCAAAAATCCTGTAAATGGAACATAGAAGCCACTGCTCCCGACCTCACAGTAAAATAAATGCTGACAAACCTGAAATTTAATATCTCTTCTTAGATACATCACAGAATTTAAGGTCACAGGGCAAACTGTTGCCTTCCACCCCAAAATTGGAGAGACAGACAGGTCTCAGACAGATAATCACAACTTACCAGGGCAGAGCCCAGGAGTAGAACTTCCATGGGAACCAGTTATGGAGTAGGAAAATCTATACCATAATTGATAAATTGTTGGAGACTCAGAGTGGACAAATTTGAGAGATAAAAAATCCTATCGGTCCCAGTCATAAAGGGGCTCCAAAACTTCTAGGAATTATTTGCCTCTAAAAACCTTACTATGTTCTCACATTAAAGATTGGAGAAAAAACCCTGAAGCTTCTCACAGGAGGAGGGGTAAAGTAAGCATTTAAAAATATATCCAGAGAAGTCTGTTCTTCTTAACAATGTCTACTTTCAAGAGAAACTGTTTTACCAGAGTCTAGCTGAGCTGGGTTTAACCAGACTCCTCTAAAAACCTTACTATGTTCTCACATTAAAGATTGGAGAAAAAACCCTGAAGCTTCTCACAGGGTAAAGTAAGCATTTAAAAATATATCCAGAGAAGTCTGTTCTTCTTAACAATGTCTACTTTCAAGAGAAACTGTTTTACCAGAGTCTAGCTGAGCTGGGTTTAACCAGACTGTACGTAAACTGAGGGAAGAGAAATACACAACTCCAGTCCTCTCTGACCTTTCCTTCACACCTAAGGTGGATGAGGAAATAGCCTGAGAAGCACTTGAGAAGGTCACAGCCCAGGGCACAGACTCACTAAAAGACTGAGACCTAGTCATAAGATTAGAGAATGCTTCTCTTTCTTCCCCCATACCTTACAACCACATGAATAGAGTGCCTATATAAAAGCAGGGGATTACAAGATAAAAACAAACAAACAAACAAACAAACAACAAAAAAAAAACCCTGCAAGCTTCAGACCTTATTTAAGAAGAAATCTCTAAAGAAATCCAAAAGCAACAAGAAAGACCAAAACAAGGGTACAGGAAGAAATTTTAGTTTCTGACAGCTACAGCTACATCAAGTAATAGATAAAGCCTAGCTCCTAGTCAGATAACCATAAATCCTCACACTAAATGACTATTTACCTCAATTCCTTTTCCCTAGTACATTACAACCTGCTTTCAACCAAATATTACAAGAAACACTAAAAGACAAAAAAATCACAATTTGAAGAGACAGAGTAAACAATCAGAACCAGACACAGATATGGCACAGATGTTGGAATTATCAAATGGGGCATTAAAAACTAGGATAAATATACCATGGGCTTTAATGGAAAAAGTGAACAACATGTAAGAACAGATGGGTAATATAAGCAGAGAGATGGAAACTCTGAGAAAGAATCAAAAGGAAATGTTAGAAATCAAAAACATTGTAACTCATCAGGAGACCAGACACAGAGGAGGAAATAACAAATGATCCTGAAGAGATGTCAGTAGAAACTTTCAAAACTCAAATAGAAATAGAAAAAATAAAAGAAGAAGAAGAAGAAGAAGAAGAAGAAGAAGAAGAAGAAGAAGAAGAAGAAGAAGAAAGACTGAATAGAATATTTAAGAAATGTGGGACAATTATAAAAGGTGTAACAGATGAATAATGGTATACCAGAAGGAGAAAAAAAAGATAAAAAACCAAGAAATCCTTGAAGCACTGATGACTGAAAATTTCTCAAAATTAATGACACACACCAAACCTATAAAGTTTGCCTTTCTAACAGTTCTTCCCAACTCACCCCCACCTACATTTACATTTTATTATAAAATCATGTACAATCATAATATGAATTTATTCCCCAAAATTGGAACTGCTTTTTTAAATCATTTAAAATCACTGCTTTCTTTCACATTTTATTTTATTTCTCTCATTTTATTTTTTATTTTTAAGTATCTTTTTAAATTAATTTTTATTGGAGTATTGTTGCTTTACAATGTTGTGTTAGTTTCTACTGTCAGCAAAATGAATTATTTATACATATATATATATATCCCCTCTTTTTAGATTTCCTTTCCATTTAGGTCACCACAGTGCATTAAGTAGAGTTCCCTGTGCCATATAATATGTTCTCATTAGTTACCTATTTTATACATAGTATCAATAGTGTACATATGTCAATCCCAATCTACCAATTCCTCCCACCCCCATTTTCCCCCTTTGTATCCATGTATTTGTTCTCTATGCCTGTGTCTCTACTTCTGTTTTGCAAATAAGAAATGTTTTTATTTTATCATTGAAAGGAGAACATCAAATGCCTTTATTAGTAGCTTTCTTACACATGCCTTCTGAATCACGTAGAGTGCTTTACCTATACCAGTTTTTTAATTTCAACTCTGTGAGATTTCCTAGCCAGGGGATATTTGGCAATGTTGGAAACATTTTTTGTCATCACTGGGGAGGGGTGCCACTAACATCTAGTGAGCAGAGGTCAGAGATGCTGATAGACATCCTACAATGCACAGGACAGCCCTCACAATACACACAAAAAATTATCCAGTTCCAAATATCAATAATGTAAAAATTAAAAAAATCTTTTCTATACATATAAATTTCCAGATACCCTGATATGTTTATGTCATTGTGCCATTTTAAATTCCTTTTTTCCTTTATCTTGGCCTAATCAAAGAACAAACTATAAGCTGCCTTCCTCAATAAAATATGACCAAACAAATATACTTCTCAATCACTCTCTCAATCTATTAAACATTTGATGGTCATTGTATGCATTGTGCATTTTCTATTCCTAAATGCTCTCCTTTTGGATCTGTTGCAGGTTGATCCAGATGCAGACACTGAGGCAGTTTGGCTTACAGGTTATTTATTAGGAATCATCCCTTATAGAAGGGAGATAGAATTGAAGGATTGTGCATAAGAAGAATTAAACTAAAATGTAAGCCTAATAAATCCTTGGCCAAGCCCAGTGGAAGCTTTGGGACACATATGGCATTTCAGAACTTATGCACATTGGGCCAGGAGAACTGAGTCAGGATTTGGGTCACCTTTGAACAAGGTAGCTTTCTGAAACTGAGTCAACCCTGAAAGAGAGTTTTAGCTTAGTCCATCTCAAAGTGACTCAGTGGATCCTTGAACCTATCCTATGATTATTTGTCTAATTCCAGAAAACATAATTGGAATAGATATACTCAGCAACTGGCAGAATCACCATACTTGTTCTCTGACCTGTGGGAAAAGCCAAATGGAAGACACTAAAACTGCATCTACCTAGAAAAAAATAGTTACCCCGAAACTATACCACATTCATGGAAGGATTTCAGAGATTATTGCTAGCATGAAGGAATTGAAAGACACATCGCATTCAACTCACCTATTTGTCCTGTGCAGAAAACAGATGCATCTTGAAGAACGACATTGGATTATCACAAGCCTAACCAGGTAGCGACTCAAATTGTAACTGCTCTACCAGTTGTGGTTTCATTGATTGAGCAAATTAACCCATCCCCTGGTACCTTGTATGCAGCTATTGATCTAGCAAACACATTTTTCTCCATACCTGTTAATGAAGTCTACCAGAAGAAGTTTGCTTTCAGTTGGCAAGACCAGCAATACATCTTCAATGTCTTACCTCGGGGTATATCAAATCCTGCCTTGGACTCCACCTCCACCATTGGCTCTCTTGGGTGTCTATCTACCAGTCTTGGGACTGTAACTATAACATCTGTTCTCCTGGATCTCCAGCCTGTGGGCCTACACTGAAGATTCTGTACTCACCAGCCTCCATAATCACATGTACTAATTACTTTAAATAAATCTCTGTGTTTGTTGCATTTCTCTGGAGAATCTTGACTAATAGAGGTGTGAAGACCTCTAATCTTGCAGAGCTGTGCAGATGGGAAAACAAAGGGTTCTAGTGGGTCATTGGGAATGATGTTCGGTAAGAATTTTCTGTTTTAATCCTTTGTTTTCATACCTATATATTCTTCCTAATAGATGCACAGTGACATGTAAAGGTGCTTGACACAATGTGTGTCCTGCAACCTAGAAGATAATGCTCAATTCTCTTATTACCTCCCCCTAATGCTTCAACTGCACTTCAGCAGGCCATTTCAATGCTCCATCTAAACAGTGGATTTTATATGGTATGATGTGGAATATGGCCAGTGGGTTCATGGACATGCGTTTGCAACCACGCCTTCTTTGTTGTAAAGTTGTCCATTTTATTTGAATGCAGACTGTTCTGATTCTCTTTTATGACCAATTTATAAAATATTTACCAAATCAATGGGTGCACTTCATGTAGCTGGATCCATATTAATTCACTCTAATAAAACTACTACATCTGTCACAGTGGCTAAAATTGAGGTTACCACATTTATGAGTTTGTGATCATCTACTCTCATCTTCTAGAATTCATCTGGTTTCTACAAGGCCAGATTGATAAATTAAATGAAAATATGATGGGGACTGCTATCTCTGCATCCTTTAGACCTTTAAGTACAGCACTAATTTTTGGCCATTCCTAGAATGCAATATTGTTTTTTGCTTTTTTTTTTTCTTACTATTTCAGAGATTCCACTGGCCTTCTCCACTGTAATGGTTAATTTTATGTGTCAGTTTTTCTGGGCACAGGGTACCCAGATAGTTGGTCAAACATTACTCTGGGTATATCTGTGAGGGTGTTTTAAAATGAGATTAACATTTAAATTAGCAGACTGAGTAGATTTCTCTCCCTAAGATGGTGGACTTCATCCAGTCAGATGAAAGCCAGCATAGAACAAAAAAGATGAGCTTCCCTGACTGAGGGACCTCCTCCTGCCTGAGCTGGGATATATATATATATATATATATATATATGTATGTATATGTATATATATATATATGTATATGTATATGTGTATGTATATATGTATATATATTATATATATATATATATATATATATATATATATATAATCTTTTTTTTCTTACCTTCAGACTCAAATTGAACCATCAACTCTTCCTGGGGCTCAAACCATCCAGCTTTTGTTCTCGAACTTATACTTGATTGTCAGGACTTCAGAGTCAGACCAGATTCACACCAACAGCACCCTTTATAATAAATCTCATGTATATATAATATACTACTCCATATATGTAAGTATATATCTTTATATGTATATACAACTTATACACTGATAACTTTTATACATATATATATGTGTATATATATATATATATATATATATATATATATATATATATATATATATGAAGTTGTTGGTTCTGTTTCTCTGGAGAGCCCTGAGTAATTATAATTTCCCTTTTCCAAAAGCCAAGGACTCCTCAATGCACTTAACTACAAAGTATGCCAATCTCAATTAAACATTCAGGGACAAGACCCAATAGATATACATACAGAAGCCTAGAATCAATTTATTACCTGACATATATATGCGCCACTCTAACAAAAACATTAACCTGCAACTATCAATGTTGTCTCCATCCCTATATCCAAAAATGTTCCTCAAAATTCTTCCCTTTACCCAGTGTACAATTACCTAAGAAAATGATTTTAAGTCCCTTTGAGGAAGGACTAGGAGAATCATTATTGTGTATAATTGTCATAGAGTCTTTCCTCTTGTAGACCTGGCCTCCTCTTAAGACTCTAGGTTCTAGATCTGAAAACTCACTTAATTCTGGAATCTGAGGAAAGGACTGTGACTTTTATTGGAATGAGTGCCTACATCATGTCACCTACCCTTGGTTTCTTCTGATGGAAGAAGTTGAATATTACCGTTTTGACCTGCCATCTAGTTTGTTCCCAGGAA
>NW_006773125.1:381597-404436 GCF_000442215.2 Lipotes vexillifer | reverse complement strand
AGGAATGCCATGTTCTATTAACAATCTCCATGAATGTGTGGGTCAAAAACCCTTGGTTATCACTCTGACCCTGCAGCTCATTATGAAAGTTTCATCCTCCTAGCTGCTAGTGTTTAAATTCAGCTGCCTGGCCTCTATTGTTTCAAGGTCCTATCATTGTCCTTGCTATTAGTGAGTCTCTTCTACTGCCAGTTCTCCTTATAGAGGGGAATCACCACCAAATTTTAAATACTGCTCACTAGTGCATTCCTTAAGGCCTTGGTAATGGCATATCCACTGTGTCCTCCATGGTGAGTATTCCTACCTTACATGGTTTATTCACTCCAGCATGTTCATGTTCCTGAGTCTTTTAATCCTATTTTCCATAGTCTGCCATATAGTTCTGGCATTTTAATTTCAATTATCATGGGTCATTGCTTTTTCCTTGTTCATAGAAGTTCTGCTAGTAGTAAGTTCCCAACATCTCATGGGGTCATTGCTAAAGCATTTATATCTATGTCTTGGGAAAATTCTCACAAATAAATAAATAATCTTTGATTCAATTTTATGTTTCATTTTCTTAGATTAAGTGTCCTAAGAATCTAGTCCCATACACTCTCTCCTGGCTCCTGCTGGTATGGCTGGTGTGTGTTGGCTAAGTCTTACCACTTTGGGGAGATTATATATATATAGACCCAGCATACCTCCAACTAATTTATGCCATAACTGAACCTTATTTATAAGTCTAGAGAAAGACATCAGCAGATGATGTCTTGCACAAAAAATCATCTACAATTTTGTTCGTGTGGAGTATTAACTCTTAAGAGGAAGAAATGTGCCCATTTTACACGCTCAAAGTTTTCAGAAAATTCTGTGGGTTGAACGTTTTCATTCACATTCAACCAGATGTCCCCATCTCAACTGACAGGGTCCTGTTTATTTCCAACCAGGGCCCTGGACTTGGCATAACAGATCTGCCTTGGCTGGGCATTTATCCTTCTCTGGAAATCTCTGGAAGGCTCTGATGATTATGGTCTAGGCCTGATCTTCACCTTTCCCTGTCTTCTGTATTCCTGATGGATGAGATGAGAACTTCTTTGTAAATTTCTAGGGAAGTCATCTGGTTTTCAAATGCCTGTTAACCACTGGCATCTTGTACTTGTATTTCTGTAGGGAATCTCAATGGCACTTAATTATAGACTTCCAACCCCATTATCAGTAGACTTACTGTTTCCTTCCAAACTCCTCAACTGCCTGACAAATCACAACAGTTGGTGCATTCCCTTCTATGAATAAATCATCTCAATTCACTGCCAGTGAGGGTTTTAATTATTGGATCAACATTTTGTGCCAGGAGTTAATCTGTGCTCTGCATACTGCCAGTATGAAGGTCCTCATTTCCAGCTGGATAGTGTGGGATACAGCCCCCAAAATCACACCTTACCACCTGCTTTCTAGGATGACTCCCACTACCATAAAAAAAAGGAAGGTTGCTTTCTTCAGAAGCAGACCATACACTGAGGAGGAGATTTGTGTGAGTGATATTTATTAGGGGTTAACAACTGTAGAAAAGAGAGGTGGAAAGATAAAGCACTGGTCATAGGAAGAAGTCAAATTGCAAAGAAAAATCAACAAAGCTTTAACCATCATCATATGGAGTTATGAAGCATATATGAACCACTAGAATTGTCCCTCAGTTCTGGTGAGGGCTAGGATTTCTTACCTCTGCCTTGATCAGTCATTAGATTTGAGTCATTACAGAAAGAGCATTCCCTTGCATAGCATGGCTTTCAGTAGCTGCACCAAACCATATAAATGCTGATAAAAGAAATCTTGATTGATGACTGGGACAACAAGACCTTGCTTGGGAAAGGAGGATTCGGACATTCTTTGTACATCTTTGTGTCCACCACAGCTTTCCACTTATAATGCTGATTTATATGGTTAGTTAATATTTGTGTATGTATGTTTTATCCATCTAATTAAAATATGTGTTTCCTGGAGACAGAATGTGTATATTCTTTGTCTTACAAGAGTAAATAAACAAAATATTGTGTAATTATTTATATAGATTCTGGGTGGACCTTAAATTTGATAAAAGCAAGAATAATCCCTCTTTTTCGTCTTCAGTGTTGGGTTCTCAATAGCCATGACAATGATTGCTACATACTAGGTAAGCAATAAGTCAGTATAAGTGAATAAATGCACCAATGAGTAATATTAGGTATTCATAGAACATTTTTAATGAGTTGCTAGATGAATATTTTATCAATGCTTCAAAAGCAAACAGTCATTATGTAATTTTCAGAAGATAAAGTATAAAATAAAATATATGCTTTAGTGCCTAAGAAACTGAAGACCTTCTGAAGTAGAAATTTCTTTTTCATGTGTATGTTTACTCTTACTTCACTGGCACAGTGTTATAACAGTGAAGGAAGTTATAATGAGCATTAGTACTCAAATCAATTCATCTGAATTTCTTTTTATTCATCTGAATAAATTCATCTGAATAAATTCAATTCATCTGAAAATCTTTTTATTTATCTACACAAATATTTTAGGATCTAATGAGTCTTTTGAAGTATGATTATGATTGAAAACATGATTGCAATTGTGTTTGACCAGTAGTTATTATTACCACTTTTCACTACCACCTCTCAATAAAATACCAATGAGGCAAAGAGAATGGTAGAAGCTTACAACAACAAGCTATGAATGACAATCACTGTAACTTTAGAAACTGGGAATATTCCACATTGACCCTAAAGCGGTAGGTAGACTGAATTAGAAAGAAATTGACACTTTTCTTGGTCTTAAGATATCCTTAGGTTTTTATTTAAGCTCATGAAATAGATAAGATCTAAAAAAAATGAAGGGTAATATTTTTTTATTGATATCTTCTCCCACTGTTTGCTCCCTAAAAATAATTTTTCTTCAGTGTGTTGTAGTTTTGCTCTTACCCAAAGACAGCTCTCTTCATTTCAGAATACAGATGTTTAAACTTCTATAGTTAGGGTTTTTTCCTGCTAATATTGTTACTCATATCTAATTGTTGTCCTCTGTACTTAATTGTACACTGATCTTGAATTTGGTATTAAGTAAGGTTAGTGCTGTCACCTAATCTGTTTTACCTAAGAAAAGTCTAAGCATGAGTTGACAAGAACTCTTAGTCCTGGGCTATGAAAGATAAAGAATGTACAAATCTTCTTGGTGGGCTATAAAACCTGTAAATGTGGAGTTATCCAGCCTAGTTATACAGAGGAGCAAAGTGGTAGGCTATTATTGAGAGCTAAACTTTAGTAGTCCCAGCTCAGAACTAGCATCTAACTTCTTACTGTAACCTGAAATATGTAAATAAAATGACACATAACTTTGTCTCTCACTGTTTCATATGCTTTTTCTTCTTAAGTAGATTGTATAATCCTCAAATATAAGAAGCACATCTTTTTAGTGGTTATGCTCCTTGTGACTTCTACAATAATGTGGAGTATTCTTATTAATGGCTTCTTGCTTTGAGATTAAGTTACACTTGATTCCTACACTAGTTTTTCCATATGATAAATGTTAAGGAAATGTCTGTATATTTGTATTATAAATAATTTTCAAATTGAAATAAACAAATTTTTCTGACAATTTGAGTTTTATGCCACTTTGAAAATATGTAGAATGTGCATACATGAGGGTTCAAATAAATAATAAAACATCCTTTAAGAGAGGATATTAATTTGGAAAATATACAAGTGATGATTATTTTATATTGTTTAGTTTCTTGTAAAATGAACAAATATTCTATTATTTTTCTCAGAATGCTGAATGTTAACAAGAGAATTCCTCCTTCTAATAAAGGAAGTGGCACATGTTTTACTCTGAAAATCCTGGGCTACTACTTAATTTTGTTTATTCATCAATGCTTTATAAAAGTAGGATAACCAAATTTCAGGAGTATACTCTTAAAATATTTTTTGCCCTTTTAAGTTTCAAAATATTTTGGGTATTCTTTTGACTTACTTCAGATTTTACTGCAAACCAAATAATTCTAAGACTTTAATACCAGAAAAGAATACAATATTTGTTTTCCATAAATTATTTGAGTAGAAATCTCTTTGATTTTTAATATTTTGAAGTATCATTGCTATAGGACCAAAATTTTAAATGAAAAAAGAAATTGAACTAATACAATACAGTTATTTGGGGACAAACGTTGCATAATCATTTAAAGGACTTTTAAAACACATAATTGTCTGGTAAGAAGACTTTTGATTTAAATCTACCATCAAACAGATTTTTAAAAAAATATGCCTCACTATATTTGAATTTAAATATTCTCTATAAGATACAGTATAAGCATGAAAACTCAAATAATAATCTCAGATTAAGTATATTATACAAGTATTACATGATTCATATAATATATCAACTGTTTTCTCCTTTTCCAAAAATAGTAGGTATCATTATATTAAACTTTGTGATAACCATGTTTCCACTTATATTAGAGTATAAAACAGACTTTCCACAATTACACAAAGAAACAATGTCTCTGATTTTTTCAGATGATATTTGATTCAAAAGGATAGTTTTGAGTAAGTTGTTAGATATTTTCCATAGGGACTTATATAAGTAGGTATATTTTTAATTATAATGAATCTATTATACATCATAGGAATGCATTTTTAATTAGTCCATATTTAAAATTATTGCTAAGTGCTAGTTATAAATGTTGAACTATTATTTTATAGAAAGCTATTAAAGATAATTACCTCATAATATTTTACTATAATAAACCAAGCATTTTATCATATATTTCAATTAAATGTTCATGGATAGTTAGATGGAGAGGTCCTCTGATTAAGAAAAAAAGAGGGCTTCCCAGGTGGCGCAGTGGTTGAGAGTCCGCCTGCCGATGCAGGGGACACGGGTTTGTGCCCCGGTCTGGGAAGATCCCACATGCCACAGAGCAGCTGGGCCCGTGAGCCATGGCCGCTGAGCCTGCGCGTCCGGAGCCTGTGCTCTGCAACAGGAGAGGCCACAACAGTGAGAGGCCTGCATACAGCAAAAAAAAAAAAAAAAAGAAAGAAAAAAAGAATTGTTTTTCATTGATATCATAAATATTTTCATTGGAGTGGTGAATTATAGAAGTTTTTGTTCAATAATATCTATGTTCTGTTTAGGGCACAATTTTATTATTATTATATTTTTAATTTTTATTGGAGTATACTTCATTTACAATGTTGTGCTGGTTTCTGCTGTACAGCAAAGTGAATCTGTTACCCATACATATATAGAAACTTTTTTTTGGATTCTTTTCCCATATAGGTCATTACAGAGTATTGAGTAGAGTTCCCTGTGCTATACAGTAGGTCCTTATTAGTTATCTATTTTATATAAAGTAGTGTGTATATGTCAATCCAAATCTCCTAATTTATCCCTCCGTCTCCTTTCCCCCCTGGTAACCATGTTATTTTTCTACATCTGTGACTCTTTCTCTTTTGTAAATAAGTTCATTTGTACCATTTTTTTAGATTTCATTTATAAGTGATATCATATTATATTTGCCTTTCTCTGTCTGACTTAGTTCACTCAGTGTGACAATCTCTAGGTCCCTCCATGTTGCTGCAAATGACATTATTTCACTCTTTTTATGACTGAGTAATATTCCATTGTATATGTGTACCACATATTTATCCATTCATCTGTCGATGGACATTTAGGTTGCTTCCATGTCCTGGCTATTGTAAATACAGCTGCAATGAACATTGGGATGTATGTATCTCTTCAAATTATAGTTTTCTCCAGATATATTCCCAGGAGTGGAATGGTTGGATTATATGATAACTCTATTTTTAGTTTTTTAAGGAACCTCCATACTGTTCTCCATAGTGATTGTATCAATTTACATTCCTACTAACAGTGTTAGTTCCTTTTTCTCCACACCCTCTCCAGCATTTACCGTTTGTGGATTTTTTGATGATAGCCATTCTGACTGGTATGAGGTGATACCTCATTGTAGTTTTGATTTGCATTTCTCTAATAATTAGTGATGTTGAAGAGCTTTTCATGTGCTTTTTGGCAATCTGTATGTCTTTTTTGGAGAAATGTTTATTTAGATCTTCAGCCCATTTTTTGATTGGGCTGTTTGGTTTTTTGATATTGAGCTGCATGAGCTGTTTGTATAATTTGAGGATTAATCCTTTGTCAGCTGCTTCATTTGCAAATACTTTCTCCCATTCTGAGGGTTGTCTTTTTGTCTCGTTTATGGCCTCCTTTGCTGTGCAAAAGCTTTTAAGTTTCATTAGGTCATATTTGTTTATTTTTGGTTTATTTTCATTACTCTAGGAGGTGGATCAAAAAAGATCTTGTTGCAATTTATGTCAGAGAGTGTTATACCTATGTTTTCCTCTAAGAGTTTTATAGTATCCAGTCTTACATTTAGGTTTTTAATCTATTTTGAGTTTATTTTTGTGTATGGTGTTAGGGAGTGTTCATTTCATTCTTTTACATGTAGCTGTCCAGTTCTCCCAGCACCACTTATTGAAGAGGCTGTCTTTTCTCCATTGTATATTCTTGCCTCCTTTGTCATAGATTAGGTGACCAGTGACCATAGGTACATGCATTTATTCTGAACTTTCTATCCTATTTCATTTATCTATATTTCTATTTTTGTGCCAGTACCATATTGTTTTGATTACTATAGCTTGTATTATAGTCTGAAGTCAGGGAGTTAGAGCCAATTTTAGCATGAGAAACTTCAACATATACATCTAGCTTTCCCCTCCCAAGTTAATCTTCATATGGCCAATTAAACTTTTTATAACCTTACTAATATTTTGTTTGCTTTATCTATCAATTACTAAAGTAAGTATACTAAGACATCTCACTATGATTAAAGAGTTGAAAATGTCTGCTTGTAATCATGTCAATTTTGCTTTACATATTTTAATCTATATTATTAATGGCAAAGAAATTCAAAATTATTATTATGTATTATACCTTTTTGCCCTGTAAATTATTTTTACTTTAAAGTTATATTAACATGAGTCAAAATAAATTGCAATAGTTCTCTTTATTATTTGAGTATAGCATTTTTCCTCCTTTTAAACATTTTTGGGTATTTCCAGGAATGGAGCTTATACATAATTTACCTCAATTACCTTAATTAAAAAAAAATAAAGCCAACCTGGTTATCTCTTGCATTTAAAACTGGATTAAACTATATTTCTCCATATCCTTCTTTTAACACTAATTTAGAAATCATGTATTGCAATTTTTAGGAATAAAGAAGCCAAGAATATACAATGGGGAAAAATGGTCTCTTCAATAAAT
This sequence comes from Lipotes vexillifer, assembly GCF_000442215.2. Classification (NCBI taxonomy): domain Eukaryota; kingdom Metazoa; phylum Chordata; class Mammalia; order Artiodactyla; family Lipotidae; genus Lipotes; species Lipotes vexillifer. The sequence continues at coordinate 397,137 of NW_006773125.1, read as the reverse complement.
GATATTGGTGAAACTGGTAGTCACATGCAAAAGAATGAAACTGGACCTTATTTTACACCATACACAAAAATAAACTCAAAGTGGATTAACATAATGTATGAACATAAGACCTGAAACCATAAAATTCTAGAAGGAAGCATTGGGGGTAAATTCCTTGACATTGGTCTTGGATGAATTTTTGTATCTCACACTGAAAGCAAAGGCAACAAATACAAAAATAAACAAGTTGGGCTACATCACATTAAAAAGATTCAGCATAGTAAAGGGAGTCCTTAAGAAAATGAAAAGGCAACCTGTGGAATGGGAGAAAATATTTGCAAATCACGTATCTGAAAAGGGCTTAATATCCAAAATATACAAGGAACTTATACAACTCAATAGTGAATCAATCAATCAATCAATTAAGAAATTGGCAACAATCTGAAGAGATAGTTTTCCAAAGAAGATACACAGATGGTCAACCAACAGGTACATGAAAAGGTGCCCAACATCACTAATCATCAGGGAAATGCAAATTAAAACCACAAGAAAATATCATCTCACACCTGTTAAGACATCTATTATGAAAAAGAAAAGAGATAACATGTGGTGGTGACAATGAAGAGAAGAGAAAACACTTGTACTCTGTTTATGGGAATGTAAACCTGTAAAGCCACTATGGAAAACAGTATAGAGGTTTCTCAAGAAACTAAAAATAGAACTACCATATGACCCAGAAATCCCACCTTGAGTACATATCCAAAGGAAATGAAATCATTATCTTGAAGAGATATCTGTATCACCATGTCCATAGCAATATTAGTCACAGTAGCCAAAGTATGGAAATAATCTAAGGGTCTATCAATGGATGAATGGATAAAGAAAATGTGATATATGTGATTATATATATATATAGAAATGTGATCTGTATCAAATATCTATATATATAAAAGAATATTATTTAACCTTAAAATAAAAAAGGAGGGCCTCCCTGGTGGCGCAGTGGTTGGGAGTCCGCCTGCCGATGTGGGGGATGTGGGTTCGTGCCCCGGTCTGGGGGGATCCCATGTGCCGCGGAGCGGCTGGGCCCGTGGGCCGTGGCCGCTGAGCTTGCGCGTCCGGCAACGGGAGGGGCCACGACAGTGAGAGGCCCACATATCGCAAAAAAAAAAATAAAAAATAAATAAAAAATAAATAAAAATAAAAAAATAAAAAAGGAAACCTTGTCATTTACAATATGAATGAACCTGGAGGGCATTAAGCCAGACAGGTAAAGACAAATACTGAATGTCATCACTTATATGTAGAATTAAAAAAAAAAAAATTCTTTAAGTTGAATAGAGTAAAAAAGTAGTTGCCAAGGGTGGAGGGTGGAGGAAGTGGGGAGAGGTTGGTAAAATGGTACAAATTTTCAATTATAAAGTGAATAAGATCTGAGGATCTAACATTTGACATTGTGATTACAGTGAACAACTCTGTATTGTATAATTGAAATTTGCTAAGAGAATAGAATTTAAATGTTCTCACACACACAAAAAAAGGTAAATATGTGAGATGATGGATGTGTTTCCATTAACCTGATGGAGGGAATCTTTTCACTACATATGTATATATGTGTGTATATATATATATATATGTATATATACACACATATATGTATATATAATATAAAATTATCACATTGTATACTTTAAATATCTTACAATTTTATTTATCAATTTTACTTCAATAAAGTTCAGAAATTTTAAAGTACAAATAAATAAAACTGCGTTAAACTATATTTCTCCATTTTCTTCTATTAACAGTATCTTAGAAATCATACACTGGACTTCTTTAGAATGCCTGCTTGACTTTACAAAGTATGAAATTTATCATTTCTCTACCTTCTTTGAAAAAATACAAACACCTTAGCATGACTCTCAGTTTTTTTAATAGACTATTTTTTAGAGCAGTTTTAGATTCATAGCAAAATTGAGTACAGAAAGTTTCCATATACCCCTGTCCCCACAGGGCACACTTTCCTTCACTATGGACATCCTGTACCACAGTACTACATTTGTTACAATTTATGAACCTATATTGACATCGTCATCATCCAAAATCCATAGTTTACATTACAGTTCACCTTTGGTGTTGTGCATTCTATGTGTTTGGAAAAATTTATAATGGCATGGAACCACCATAGTAGTAGCATATAGAATTTTGCTCTAAAAACCCTCTGTGCTCTGGCTATTCATCCCTCCTTTCCCCCTAACCCCTGGCAACCAGTGATCTTTTAACTGTCTCCACAATTGCCCCTTTTCCAGAATGTCATGCAATTGGAATGGTGCAAATGGAGCCTTTTCAAATTGGCTTCTTTCACTTAGTAATATTCATTCTTTTCACGGCTTGTTAGATGATTTCCTTTTAGTGCTGAATAATATTCCATCACATGGATATATCCCAGTTTATTTACCATTTACTTACTGAGGAACATCTTTGCTATTTTGATGTTTTTTCAGGTATGGATAGAGATAGTATAAAGACTTCTGAATGGATTTTTCTGTGGACATAAGATTTCAGTTCATTTGAGTAAATACCAGGGGCACAGTTGCTGGATTCATGGTAAGAATATGTTTAGTTCTGCAAGAAACTACCAAAGTCTTCAAAAATAGTAATAACATTTTGCATCCTCACCAGCAACGAACGAGCGTTTCTGTTGCTTTGCATCCTTGTAAGCATTAGGTGTTGTCAGTGTTTTGGATTTTTCCCAATCAAATAGGTAGTGGTGTGTTGTTTTAATTTGCAATCCTCTAATGGAATATGATGTTGAGTGTCTTTTATATGTTCATATGCAGAAATCTTTGTTGGGCTGTGTGTCCAAATTTTGTGCTCAATTTTTACTCAGATGGTTCATTTTCTTATTGTTGAGTTTTAAGCTCCTTATAAGTTATGGATAGCAGTCCTTAATCAGACATTTTTTGCAAACATTTTCTTAGAATCTGTGATTTGACTTCTCATTTTCTTGACAATGTCCTTTGCACAACAAAATTATTAATTTTAATGAAGTCAAACATATTAATTTTTTCATATATCATGCTATTAGTGTTCTATCTAAAAAGTTATTACCAAAACCAAGGTCATTTAGATTTCTTCATATGTTATATTCTAGAACTTTTAATACTTTTTTATATTACATTTAGGCCTATGATTCATTTTTAATTAATTTTTGTGAAGGGTGTGTGGTCTATGTTTAGATTCTTTTCTTTTTTATATGACTGTCCAAAGTTCCAGTATCATTTGCTGAAAATAATATCTTTGCTCTCTTTTACTAGCTTTGCTCGGTTTCAAAGATGAATCAACTGTATCCATTTGGATCTCTTTCCAAGCTCTCTATTCTGTTTCATTGATCTATTTGTCTATTGTTTTGTTTATGTCACATTGTCTTATTTACTGTAGCTGTTTAGGAAGTCTTGATGTTGGGTAGTGTCAGTCCCCTGCCTTTGTTCGTTTCCTTAAATATAATCTTGGCTATTCTAGGTCTTTTGTCTCTTCATATAAACTTTACAATCAGTTTGTCAATATCCACAAAACAACTTGATGGAATTTTGATTAGAATTGCATTGAACCTACAGATCAATTTGGAATAACTAACATCTTGACAATATTGAGTCTTGCTATCTAGAAACATGAAATAGTGGTTGAGAGTCTGCCTGCTAATGCAGGGGACATGGGTTCGTGCCCCAGTCTGGGAAGATCCCACATGCTGCAGAGCGGCTAGGCCCGTGAGCCATGACCTCTGAGCCTGTGCGTCCGGAGCCTCTGCTCCACAATGGGAAAGACCACAACAGTGAGAGGCCCGCGTCCAGCAACAACAAAAAAACCCAGAAAAATAGAAACATGAAATGTTTCTCCAATTACTTGGTTTTTCTTTGATATGGTTATGAGTTTTATAGTGTTCTTTATATAAATCTTGTGCATATTTTGTTAGATTTATATCTACATATTTCATTTTTGTGGTGCTAATATAAATGTTATTTTTTATTTCAAATTTTATTTCTAAGTTGCTGGTATATAGGAATATGATTGAATTTTATATATTAACCTTGTGTCCTATAATCTTGCTATAATAGCTTAATAATTTAAATAGTTTTTCTGTTGATTATGTCACATTTAGTACATGGACAATTATGTCATCTATAAACAAAAGCAGTTTTATTTCTTCCTTTCCAACCTGTATACCTTTTATTTTCCTTTTCTTATCTTATTGCATTATTACTTCCAGTACGATTTTTAAAAACAGTAGTGAGAGGACACATGCTTGCCTTATTTTTGATATAAGTGGGAAGGTTTCTACTTTCTCACCATTAAATATGATGTTAATTGTAGGATTTATGTAGATATTGTCCATAAAGTAGAGGATGCTCCCCTGTATTCTTAGTTCACCTACAGTTTTTTTTTTTTTTAATTAGTGTTAGGTTTTGCCAAATATTTTTTCTGCATATATTGGTATAATTATGTGATTTTTGTGAGTTTGGCAGATTGTGTCTTTGAAGGAATTGGTCTATTTCACCTACATTGTGAAATTTGTGGACATAGGCATGTTCATGATATTCCTTTATCATCCTTTTAATATTCATGGGATCTTGAGTGATGTCCTTCTTTCATTTCTGTATCAGTAGTTTGTGTCTTCTCTTTTTCCTAGTTTGCTTGGCTAAAGGCCTATTGATTTAATTGATGTTTTCAAACAAACAGCTTTTTGTTTGTTGATTTTCCCTATTGATTTTCTGTTTTCAATTTTATTGATTTCTGCTCTAATTATTATTATTTATTTACTTCTACTGACTTTGGATTTTAATTTTCTCTTATTCTAGTTTCTTAAGGTAGAAGCATTGATTATTGATTTTAGATTTTTGATTTTTCTATTGTGTGCATTCAGTATTGTAAACTTCCCTATATAAAAAGCCTTTCTTTTTACACTTTTTCCTCCTAATTTTGCATCCCCCTTGTTTGTGTATTTAAAAAACTTTTTGTGTTATTATCTTTATTGTGGTCAGTATTTGTTTAAATTTAACCATATATGAATTAGTTCTTTTGTTCACGATTGTTTCTTTATTTTATTCCTCCCTTTGGGTTAATTTTCTTTCCCCTAAATTATATTCTCTTAAAATTTGTTCAACAAGATCTGTTAGTTAGAGATCTTTTTTTTTTCTTTTTGCGGTATGTGGGCCTCTCACTGTTGTGGCCTCTCCCGTTGCAGAGCACAGGCTTCTGACGTACAGGCTCAGCAGCCATGGCTCACTGGCCTAGCTGCTCTGCAGCATGTGAGATCTTCCTGGACTGGGGCATGAACCCATGTCCCCTGCATTGGCAGGCAGACTCTCAACCACTGTGCCACCAGGGAAGCCCCGTTAGAGATCTTTTAAAACATTACATGTATACATCTAGTATTGTTTGCTCTTGATTGATAGTACTTGGATAGAAAATTCTAATTTGGCATTCATATTCAGCATGTGGAAGTTATTTTATTAGCATTCCTTAATCTTGGCATATATTGCTGTTATTTAAAGTCATCTGTTAATTTAAGCATCATTATTTGGATGGTGAATTTGGTTTTTTTGCCTACTTTTAGTATAGTCTCTTTGTTCTTATTATTCTGCATTTCACAAATGTATCTTCTTGGAAATATATTTATACTTACTTTTCTTAAGACATGTTGTGTTTCCTAAATCTGAATCATATCTTTCACAAATATGTAAAATTATTAGTTATGTCAGCCATCTCTTTGAATATTGCTGTTCTTCCATTCCCTCAATTGTCTCCATTTGGAATGTGTATTAATTTTATGTTAGTCCTTCTTATTGTATCTTCTTATCTGTTTCCAAATGTTGTAACCCTATGTAGAATTCCAGATTATTTTATCATACCTATTTTCCAGTTTACTATTCTTGTTTGTGTGAAAATTTTAACTTATATAATTATATATTTTAAAATGTGTTCTTTTTTCACAATATAGTCTTGTGTTTTATATTTTAATCCCTTACTTTGGTATAGTTAATCATTGTTAACATTTATCTCATGGTGTGTATTTTACTGATCAATTATGTCAATCAAGATAACTAATTTTATTGTTAGATGTGTCCAATACTTCTCAGTTTTACCAGTAGCTCCATCCATGTGTGTTTTGTAATTATTTGCCCTGAGTTTAGGTGAAGACAAGAAAGTTACCTTTCCTGTGCTAGTAGGTCTACAAATTTTTTAGTTCACAATTTTACTCAGATTTCTGATTTTACAAAGCCCCACAGGCTCATGGCTCCATCCTCACCCTAACAATATGCAAATTAAATTTAAATCTAAATATTAAAAAGATAAATACATTCTCTTGCCTTCCCACTAGCTCTGAGCTGTCTCAATATCAACTTGTAAAATTATTGTTCAGTTATTTAGCTCCCTCTTGATTTGTAGTGCCTAGAATTTATCTTACTAACTCTGTTTATTAATTTTTGTTTAAGTATTTATTTATTCATTTATATATTTAGATATTTGTTGGTTCAAGTATGAGTTAAAGGAATGTAAAATATGTGTAAAATGTATATGTGCTTGTGTGTGTGTGTGTGTGTGCTTGCTTTTCCAGTTCTTTGTAAGAAAGGCTTTTTTAAATTATTTCTCATTTACCATATAGGTAGTTTTAGTGGTGTGTCATTTTCAGCAAGCAATTTCCCAGCATTTGCCCAAAATAACAAAAAGTACATTGTCTATAGCTCAATTTCTATTAGTAAATTTTAAGAAACTGAACGATAATGGAATAAAGATTTGAAAAGAAAGATGCTTACTATAGTGACATTTATAATAAAATTATAAGTTGTAAATAAACTATGTAATTGTCAGTATATGGTTAAGCAATTCATGATACTTCAAAGAATCAATTTGTTAGGAAGTCACTAACTTGTTATTGAAGGTTACTTATTAATTTGGAACACTGAGAAAACAATGCATTAACTAATTTGTAAACTAACTTGAATAGAAAATCTTATTTATTCTATGATCCCAAATATGTTTTAAAAATAATGGAAATCAACTAAAATGTCAATTACCTCTCAGAATTGTATATTATTTAAATTTTCTTCTACCATAAACATGTTTCTATTATAATCAAAGAGAAAAACAATACATTTTAAAATTCTCAATAAGATAACTACTAAGGTGTTCCTAAAAAACTGTTATGATAAAGGGAAAAAAATACAAGTGTTTCTGACCAAACGGCTATAAATCAAAGATTCCCATGACCTTCTCTTTGGGTTCCATTAATTTGCTAGAGAGTGATGAAATAAAATTTGTATTTAAAGGCAAGACAAGAAAAATATAAACAAAAATTTTGGTCTGCCTATTTGGGCCTTCTCCCTCCTCTCTAGTGTGCACTGTATATCTGCATTGAGCATTAACCAGACATCTCTACTGACATAAATGCCTGCTTAACCATAAAGATCAAACTTTTTTCTTCTGATGCCAGCCTTGTAACTCCTTAGAATATTACATTCCTTTCTTAATCATGTAAGGGGTCACGATGACCCACCACTCACCCTGTACATGCAGGTGTCTTTGGTGAACTTTATGTAAAATGTCAACATATAATTTTTCTTTAAGACAGCAATTGGTGTAGAACATGCTGGGTCAGACAACCAGGAGAGATACTGGCAACACTTAATGGACATTCTTAGCTTAAATTCTTTTATGATCTTATTAATGTCTAGCTATATTACTTGTATTCTGCCTATTTTACAAGATTATTGTTCCTTGCATTACCAAATGTGTGACTGAGCCTCCAGTAAAAATAAAGATGACTAGGCAACTTGAAATGATTGATCAAATATATAGAACTGTAACATGAATTCTTGTAATAGTGTAGTAGAAGAAGCAAGAAGAGGAAACCATTTCCAGGACCATAACATACTAGAAAGACCACAGGCTTTGAGCTACTGTTAACAGGGCCTAGTCCAGTAATAGCACATTGAGTTGCTTATCAATGAAATCCTTCTCCTAACCTTGTTATGAGCATTCCTCACACTGTGGGAGAAAATGGTCATGAAATGCCTCACTATCCTTGGTCAAAATTATGACTAAAAGGAAGAGTATTTTAAAATAAAGAATGTTGTCCATCATCCAGTTCTATAAGAATCAAATCATTAGCCACTGCATTTGCTGACCCACAATACACCCTGAAAGAAATTTAGGGTGAGGAGGATCAAGATGAGGCACTTTGGACCCTGGAATATCTGTCAGAACTGGCCTTCCAGTAGTTAGATATTTTCAGGATAAATTTTATGAACTCAGTTTTTATATCATTCCATACTTAGTAAACACTAAAACAATTAACTAAGATACACATTTCTTGTGAATAGCAGCAACCTTCTACTAAGCTGTGTGCTTGATTTCATACACCCCTTCATCAAAATCACATATATACTAGCCTCTCCTCTTACCTCTTTGGAAGTGTCCTCAGAGCTTTCTGAAAGACTATCTCTCAGATTATAATCCTCAGGTTGGCTCAAATAAAAATTTCCATTCCTTTCTTTGACTATTGATTAATTTTTTCATTGACAATAGGCTCACAGAACTCAGAGAAACATTTTACTTACTAGATTACTGGTTAATTGTAAAACAGTATAATTTAGGAAGAGCCAGATGGGAGAGATGGATAAGGTAAGTATGTGGGATGGGTGCAGGGTTTACCCTCTAGGAGTGTGCCACTCTTCCCAAATCTCCATGTTTTCACCAACCCAAGAAGCTCTCTGAACCCATTCCTTTTGAGATTTTATGGAGGCTTCATTAAATAGGCATACTTGCTTAAATTATTGGCCATTGGCAATTGATTAAACCCACAGCTCCTCTCCCCTCCTCTGTGGGTCAGGATGGTGCTGTTGAAGTTCTAACTCTCTAATGACATGTCAGGTTCTCCTGGCAACAGCCAGAATTCTTAGGTGTGGTCCCAAAGTAACCTTATTAACATAACAAAAGACAGACACTTTGTGGCTATCATCACTAAGGAAATTTAAAGGGATTAGGAGCTCTATGCCAGAAACCAGGACAAAGACATGTATAAATATATATATATATATATATATATATATATATATGCACATGTATATATATGTAAAAGGAAATAACAAGCTCAAAATGGAGTAATTTGTCCCCATGATAGCAAACAAAGACTTAATTGCTCTTTCAACATCTCCCAGAAATGTGAACTTTAAACAGACAATCTGAAATTTCCTGATCAGTATTAGTGAGGTAATCTGCATAATAAGACCCTTGTCTTCCCTTCCCCCACCAAAGAAGCTGACCAGGCCTGAAACAATTCTTTCTTTTTCTAATAACTTCCTTATCCCACCCTCCTTCTGCCTATGAAAATCTTCCATTTTTGTACAACCCCTGTGGAGCATTATTCTGTTTATTAGACAGGTTGCTGCCTGACTTGTGAATCATTAAATAAAGCCAATTAGATTTTCAAATTTACTTGATTTAATTTTTTTTAACAATTATAAATCACAATATCACAGTTTCTCACACATATAAATATGCTTAAGTTTTGCTAGTCAATTTCTACCTATTCATCTGAGAACTAATATATTGTTGACAAACTTTTTATTAGAAGACAGTGTTTTCATTAATGTACTTTGTAATATCTCATCCATGCATTTCCACATTTTCTGTCATAAGTTGCACCAGATCCTTATATCTTAATATGTAGATGTTTATAATAGCTAATTAACAGTCCTGGGAAAGAGCCCTAAACTTGGAAATCAAAGATATTTTTCCATCTGTTTTCCACTATTCATGGGTCTTTTTTGACTTCTTGTGTTTGTTATTTTTATGATTCTTTCTTTGTTTTCAAATAATTTAGCAAAACTTTAAGTTTTAAAGTTTTTGAAGACAGCTTAAAAAGTTAAAACAAAACCAAGTTAAAAAAAATAAAACAACTAGGGAGATTATAGCCAATGAAAGAATCATTCTTGCAGGAGGAAGAAATCGGGGGCAAAATGAATAACTAGTTATATGGCTTTAAGCAAGGAAGCAAACAGGTTAAACTTCAGAACCTTGAAATTTTGCAGGAATGGGGATCCTTTCCAGGGTCCGAGAGTGGGCTCTTGTCTAACACTCTGAAATGAACTGTCCAAGGAGACACATGTACTGACAAAGCAAGAGACTTTATTGGGAAGGTGTGTGGGAGCAGAGAGCAGTAGGGTAAGGAAACCCTGGAGAACTGCTCTGCAATGTGGCTCAAAGTCTCAGATTTTATGGTAATGGGGGTTAGTTTCCTGGTTGTTTCCGGCCAATCATCTTGCTTGGCCTATATTTGGTCTGACTCAGTGTTCTTCCTGGTGGTGCACACATCTCTTAGCCAAGATGGATTCCAGTGTGAAGGATTCTGGGAGGGTAGTCATCTCCTTTCTCCTTCTGGCCCCTCCCGAATTCTCCCAGTTAGTTTTCAGTGGCAGTACCATGTTCCTTATTGGGACTGTCAACTACAAATTGGCATTGGTCCTCCAGTAGTTAGATACTTTCAGGATAAATCTTATGAACTCAGTTTTTACATCATTCCATACTTAGTAAACACTAAAACCATTAACTAAGATACATGTTTCTTGTGACTAGCAGTAACCTTCACGTGACTAGAAGAAACCTTCTACAAAAAAATATGTGCTTGACTGCATATATTCCCCCTACACCAAGATCACACACATACTGACCTTCCACCCTGCCTCTCTGGAGCAGTTTCTCAGAGCTATCTGGGATACTGTCTCTGGGGCTGCCGTCCTCATTTTGCCCAAAATAAAACTTAACTCACAACTCTCACGGTGTGCATTTTTTTTTTGTCAACAGTTATGGCGACCACGAAGGGACCTAGAGTGGACTTCTCTCCTTCACTTGAACTCTACAAGGAACCAGAGCCTTGGTACTAGCAGAGGCCCCTTGCACCCAACTGCCTCCTCAGAGAGTCCAGACAAATTTGGGTAAGTTTCTCCTGGTTCTCGGATCTCCCATATTAGTTGATGATCCTGAGTTTTATTTGATGGTATAGCAGGTACCTGCCTCCTTCCAGTTGAAAGATACTCAGGAGGGGCCTGGTTGAAAGTTACCAGGGAAATACTCACCCAGTGGAAAGATACTGAGTGAGGCTTGGTTGAAACATACCAGGGAGTACACACACAGGTGAAAGATACTGAGGGGTACTGGTTGAAAGACACCAGGGTTTGCTCAGTTGTAGGAGACTGAGTGGTCTGCACTGAGTGGTTAAAGTAAGAGGCTGATCTGATGCTTTTCCTCAATTTGGCTGCCTTAATAGAATTTGTCAGGATAAAAGTGAAGATATTACATGAGAGCTTTGCTCTGAAAAAAAGGGACAAGACTCCTCCCAGCTTTCTCCGGTGACTGATAAATTTACGTGAGTGGTGGAGGCAGAGTCCTCATATTGGGCAGTGGTCCAGTAGGGAAACCCATTCATTAATTAAAACACTTGCTTGTCCAGGGGTCGCGGATAAGAATTGGCCATTCAGCGATCCAAGCACCTGTGGTGGCCTTAGACTACCGAAGGGAGGAACTGACACATAAGAGGGCTGAAATGACTCTAGTATGATGCTTAGAGGAGTTAAGCTCACAAGCAGCACACTGCCCTGCCACACAATTTCACTAGTAAATTTTATCCCTGACAAATTCAACTTTAAAATGGGAAATAGAGCCTCTCAAACACAGAAACAAGGGGCATCAGAAAGCCAGCCTCTGTCTAAAACTCCAGTCAGGTTCACGTACGTACAAAAACTCATACTAGCAAGTACCTAATCAGGGAAATTATACTAAAGGAGATTCAACCTAAAATGACCAAATTGGGGTTCTTTTTATATTCCAAAATTAATATTTTTGCACACACAGTTAAAAAAAAAAAAAATCCGACCGTAAGATCAAACAGACTGAATGGAATGCTTACTTTGATTGGTATCTAGAAGCTTCTAAAACAGGAAATGATAGAGTAATTTCTTTGCAGGAAACCAGTAATTAATTACTTGAAACTATATTAGACAAACTTTTCAAAACCATTGAAAAGAAAGAAAAGGGGGTATCTATGAAAATTATGAACCTTCAATTGTACCAATTAAGTACACAATGCCGGTTGAAGGTTAACCAATGCCCATTTAATTCCCAACCAGTAGAGAAACCTAGCTTGAAAAAAGCAAACAATCTCTTTAGAAATCTGACCTTAAGGGAATAAGTCCTACTAGGAGAACCTGATTTTCTTTCCCTGTGCCTTGAGACCAGAGCTCTCAGGAACATTTATCTTATTTAGACCATCTCTAATTCTTGATATTGAGAAGGAAAAAAAAAAAACCAAAAACCTGGAACAAACCTTTTAAAATAGTTTCTTATTCCAACTGTCATTTATAAACTAGTGAATTTATATTATGATATCTGATTTGTGACTAAGTTTAGAAAACGCAGCTAGATCTTTTGTTGTGTCTGTCTAGATATAAGTATGTTTCAGTATGTGTCTTTGTCTTTGGATAATATTGCTGTGGTTAATTTGTAAATGAGCTCTATTTAATTGGCTTAAAGAAAAGTAAGTGCTTACAAATTAAACAATTCTAAATACAAGAGGAGTTAAGCTAAATAAATTTCAGTTTCACATGAACTGGGAAATATTCAGTATTAAATTAATATCTGGTAATAATGTTTTAAGTTTGTTGATCTAATTAATATAGACATGTTTTTAGAGTCATCAACATTAGGTATAATACTTTTATTGTGCCTAGGTATAATATAAGCTAAATACAATCTTTTTATATCTGTTACAAATTTGTCAGCAAGGAAAGTAACTTGACGCGTAGAAAGTTTTAAGGAAAGAAAATGTAAATGAGATAAGAGCTTTCAGATAAACTCTATAAGAATAATTGTGCTTTAGGGATGTCCATCTAAGATAGTCTCTCCAGATTCTGGTAACTTGAAATTCTAAAGTTGTGCTAAATAGTTAAGTGATGGAAGCTTATTGAATAGCTAGGTCATTCCCAAATAAAATAAGATACTGAAACATTAATTACTGAACTTTGGCTTCCTTTTTACAGAGAAACAAAAGGTATTTAGGACTATTAATGAATATTTTTGGTGCCACATTTTCTAAAGAAAGCAAATGTTTTTTAAAAATATCACTGGTATTTATGGTCACCAATCTACAGAATGCTAATGTAAAGGACAGTTCATAATTGCTTACTTCTTTGTTTTTACAAAGAATTAAGGTTTTAAGAGCTGAGGATTCTAATCCAAACATGTAACTAAAGCTAATAGAAATAATAAAGGAAACATTTCAGTCTATAGTAGGAAAGTAGGATGTATGTTTTCAGTAAAGAAGGGATGAGGAATGGAATTGTATTTTATTAAGGGAAAAGGAAGTAGGTCTGACTATAGTTGGTTGTTTCTGAATGGGAAAATAAAGTGATGGATACAGAAAGTGACAAAAGGGTTGTGGAGGGCTTCCCTGGTGGCGCAGTGGTTGAGCGTCCACCTGCCGGTGCAGGGGATACAGGTCCGTGCCCCGGTCTGGGAAGATCCCACATGCCGCGGAGCGGCTGGGCCCGTGAGCCATCGCCGCTGAACCTGCATGTCCAGAGCCTGTGCTCCGCAACGGGAGAAAAGGGTTTTGGAAAGTGGACCCCAAGAAAAGAGTTTTGTGCATGGTCAGGACTGACTAAGTTTAAAATAAATTTAATTGGATAAATGAATTTTAAAAGTAAGAGGGTGCAAAACTTGAATTTGGCTTCTCTCTCTCTTAAGAGGACAAGATTTCTTAAAATGTTGAACTGCCTGTGATAACAGATTTCAAGTTTCTTTACCTTTTAAGTGATCTGTTCTGTATTTGCTGTTGAAATCTTTTATTGTTACCTTGGCTAAGTGAATAACAACTGTTTCACAGTGACCTATGATCCTATCTGACTGAGTGTTTTAAAACCTTTCGATATTTTTTAACCAAACTTCCTAAATCAAATTCTAATGAGGTCCTTTTGACCTCTAGCTAGCTTTGGGATGCTTCAAAGGGCCACTGAAATATCCCAAAGAGAGACATAAACTAGGTTCATTTGTTATGTTAAGTTACATGAGGAATATTGTCAATTGAGTAATAAATCTTCTTAGGTTTTAGTGTATGGTAAATGTTATTAATACAGATATTCTAGAAGTTACATGGAGTTCCTAAAATTCTGATATGTCCTGGTAAAATGTTATCAGTCATAATTCTAGTTATTTTCTTAGAGTGTTGTATGTCAGAGCAGTAACCAGGTTTCTTTGTCGACTGCATTGTAATCAGATTTTGAATGTGTCTTCTTAAGTCTTTTGTCATTATAGACACTTATGGTTTCATCCTAATGCCTTTGTAAAAATGGTTCCTCTTCAAGAAGATTTATAAAAAGGACTTTTGGATAAATGCAAGTTTCTGACTTTCAGACCGTAATGCCGAACTGGGTAAGAATTAAAGAATCCTAATGAGAAAACTGATGGCTTCATAAACTGCTAACAAAAAAGAGTTAGGTATATAAGGCTGAGTGAACTGGTGAATATGATTACACATTTTATGGATTCTATCTGAAAAAATTACTAGTTTAAATCTGTGTTTTCGAGGTGTAAATAAAACCTTCCCCTCAAACTAATTATGACTTAGAGTAATTTGGTAAATTATACCTTTATAAGCAGGATTGAAACATTTATCTTTTCTATCTGCTCCCTCTAGAGATTTGAAACTCTTAGGTTCTCAGCAGCTTTAATAGATAAATTAGGAAGGCCACTCACTAACAGGTACAGGAATCTCAAGGTATTTTGGGAACCTTGAAAATGGAGGAATTCACCTACATCTGTTAGGCAAAATCTGTGGTAAGCCCTTGGCATGATTTTCCTGGCCCTGAGAGGTCTTTTAAAAGTCCTGTCTGAGACTCCTTATAAAAGTTTCAGCAAGCAAAAAGTCTATATGATCAATTATAGTTATATAAATCACCAGACCAAGTTTACTGACACCAGATTTATTTTGCAAACAAATTAGTCTTAATTTGGTTATATTTGGTAGAAGTGAGGGTAATTTTAGAGAAAAAGATGTTTCAATGAATGTTAAATCCCAGTTTTGTTAATGGAGGTCTGTATTTACTAACTTCCCAGCTAGTTCCTTGCTATTACATTATATTAATGCAAAGTTAAATTGAATTATTAAAAGGACAATCTAAATTTATTCCTGAAGCTTATCTCAGTAATCTATCTTTGGATGAAGATTAGATGCCTCACAACCTGCAAGCAGGGGACTATGTATATTGGAAAAGACATCATTTAAAGGATTCACTACAACCTAGATGCAAAGGCCCTCACCAGGTACCTTAACTTGCTCATGTGTAGCAAAATTAAAGGGAATTCACTCCTAGATTCATATTTCCCATTTAAAAGGGTCCCTGCACCAGACTGGTCTATGGAGAGGACTGCTGACCTCAAACTCACCTTAAACTACGCTCATTGGCTTCCCTGGTGGTGCAGTGGTTCAGAGTCCGCCTGCCAATGCAGGGG
>NW_006773125.1:366986-381381 GCF_000442215.2 Lipotes vexillifer | reverse complement strand
AGAGGGCCCCAAAAAACAAAAAAAAAAAAAAAAAAAAAAAAAACGAAAAACAAAAAACTACACTCAAACAGAGGAAACTACTCACACCAGGATGAGAAGAAGATGACATCAGAAGTAGACAGCTTACCAAGATGCTGGACCTGACTCATATGGTCATTTATATTTACTTGACTTCTTGGACCTCTGCATATAAATCAAATGTTTTTCTATCATGGACACGATCCTATGCTAGTTTTAAAAATCAATCCAATTGTTGGGTATGTGGCCAATTACCTGTGTCTAGTACTTCCTGATTACCTTGGTGGACTTCTCCTCTCCAAGGTTTTAATTGGATGGCCCTTAGGAAATTTATTTTAGAAGAACAAAATTATAGTCCTGTTCAGGGGATCCCCTCACCTAGACAATTAATAATACCTGCTCTAATCCTAGCCATAAAAACTGAATTTTCCTCTAAAGTTACTCAAGCTCAATCAGAGCAACAAGCAAAATTTCAGCCAATGAATAAAACCCCCCACAATTATGGGATGGATTTATTTGGTTAACATCAGGCTATGGTCATTTAAGCTTTAAGGTACCCCTTTATCTTGGGAACAATTAAATTACACTAAGGATAACCAGCCTAGTAACTAGGAAATTAGGCTGGGAGCCTTATGGACAAAGCCAATATATCATTTCCCTGAAAGATAAGGACTGGTACAGAACAGACTAAGTCAGATGACCTGAGGATATACTGGACTGCACCTAATGGAATTTCTTGGCTTAAATATTTACTTATAGCTCTATTAATGTTATTAGTTTTATTATTTATATTTCGCCTGTTTTACAAGATTATCATTTCTTGTATTACCAAATGTGTGGCTGAGCCGCCGATAAAAATAATGATGACTAAGTGACTTGAAGCAGTTGATCAAATATATAATTCTGTATGAGATCAATGATTACAATAGTGTAACTCTAGATATGGGAAGATGCAGCAAGAGGGAAATTTTTCCTGGGCTATAACAGACTAGGAATACAGGTGGTCCAGAGACCTTTGTTGATAAGACCTAGCCCAGTAATAGCACACTGAGTGGCCTATCAGTGAAATATTTGCCAGACCTAGGAATGAGCCTTCTTAGCACCGTGGGATGAAATGGTCATGAAATGCCTCCCAAAGCATGGTCGAATTTATGGCCATGAGAGGGCCTTGTCAACTTCAAATTGGCATTTCCATTGGCACTTGCCATCTACCTCTACAAGGTTTAAATCATGTGCTGCTGCAGATGCTGACTTTCAACACCCCGTCAAAGGAGTTCAGCAGAAATGAGGCACTCTATGCTCTAGGGAAAACTGGCAGAACAGGTCTTCAGATAGTTAGATATTTTCAGGAGCCGATTTTATGAGCCCAATTCTTGTATCTCCTCGTATCTAGAAAAGCACTAAAATCCTTCATGGTGACGACTGCTCCTCGTGACTAGCAGTAACCTTCACAAGAATAGCAGAAAGCTTCTACAAAAAATATGTGTTTCATTGCATGTATTCCCCCTTCACCAAAATCACATATATACTGACCTTCCTCCCTGCCTCTTTGGAGCAGTTTCTCAGAGCTATCTGGGATGCTATCTCCCGGGCTGCAGTCCTCATTTTGCCCCAAATAAAACTTAACTCATAACTCTCATGTTGTGCTTCTTTTTTCTTAAGTCAACAGGACCTCCACTTGTGAGACAGCTCGTGCAAGTGGTTATCATTGTGCCCGTGGTTTTGGTCAATGGTTCTCTAACAGAAAGAGAAAAAATATTCATAAAAAGATTAAAGAAGTAGTCTGAGGTTTGGTGAAAGGGTGACCTATGTGTCCCCAGGATTTGAGCACAGCTATTCTTATTTCTTCTTCAATAACCTGTAGATTTCTCAAGTTCATTGAAAATTACTTGAACCTGTGACTAAAGTTAACTAGTTAACTTGCCTAATTGTCTAACTTAGCTCTTCAATTTATGGAAGTATTTCTATGTTTGCTTGCAAAAGGATTGGGCACTTTGCCTCTAGGAAGTATTTTTCTCTGGGCTTCTAATAATTATATCTGAATCTGCATTGCTTCTGTGGGGACTAGGGTGGAAAGTAGAGGGTGAGACCACAATTTCCTGTTAGGGTTTCAGAATTCCATATTGGAATTTCTGCTATCTACTGGGAAAAAAATTAAAAAAAATAAAATTAAAACACATAATGTAAGAGCTGTGAGTTAAGTTTTTCAGTATCTTACTGATGACTATAGCCTGGGACCCAGGCTCTCAGATAGCCCTGAGAATCTGTTCCAAAGAGGTAGGGGAGGAGCTAGTATATATACTATATATGTGCAGTCAAAACTTTGGTGAAAGGTTACCACTAGTAAAGATTGTCACATATCTCAACTAATGATTTTAATGCTTTTCTATGTATAGGAAGATGCAAGAATCTGGAGTCATTGAAATTCTTTCTTATATATGCATTTTAACTCTCTTGTGGCCCATATATCAAAAACACAGACTGCTTCATCCTGAATTTCTTTCAGGGTGTACTTGTAAGTCAGCAACTTCAGTGACTAATAACTCAATCCTTGTAGAACAGGAACGGTGAAAATATTCCTTGTTTACAATGCCCCTTGCTAGTCATATATTTAACCAAGGTTTGGAAAGTATTTCATAACCAATTTGTACCACTGTGCTAGGAAGGCTTATTCCTAGGTCAGACGAACACTCTCTTGATAGAACTCTCCATGTGCTATTTCTGGATTAGGGCCTGTTAATACTTAAACATTCTCTGGATCATCTGTCCTACTAGTCTATCATGATTCAGGAAGTGTTTTCCCTTGTTGCTTCTTCCTATATCTAGAGTTGCACTATTACAATTGATTTTATATAGAACTATATATGTGATCAATTGCCTCAAGGCATTTAACCATCATTACTTTTGTCAGAGTCTGGGTTGCACACTGGATAGTATAAGAAACAATATTATACAATATACAGGATATAAATAATATAGCTAATAACATTAATAAGGTCATAGTAAATATTTAAGCCAAAAACGTCCATTAAGTAAGTACTTACAAATATAAGTTCTGTATGTAAATAACCTCCAGCTGGGGTATTATCTGGAGGCTGGCTTTCTGATATTGCTCATATTTTGTTTCCTTGTTTGAGGAAATCTATTTCTATTTTAAAGTTGAATTTGTTGGAATACATTTTACTAATGAAATTGCATGGTGGACCAATATGTTGCTGTGAGCTTTAAGAGTCATTCTAGAGTCATTTCAGCTCTTTTACATGTCTTGGTTTCTCCTTCTGACAGTCAAAAACCACCCTAGATGTGGTCCCCAGATGAACACATTTCTAAAGTAATGAGTGTGTTTCCCTATGGAACTGTTGCACAGTATGAGGACTCTTGTCTCCGCCAATCCTGTGAATTTCTTAGAAAGCCATAATTGCCTGGGAGGAGCCTTGTCCTTTTGTTTCAGAGTAGAGTGCTCATGTGATAGCTTCACTTTCATCCTGCCAAATTGTTTTAAGGTATCCAAATTGAGGAAAGATGTTAGATTAGCCTCCTACCTAATCACCCAGTCAAAGTCTCCTCAGTATCTTTAAACTAAGAAAAATCCTCCCAGTGTTTCTCAACTGTAGGTTTAATGACCTCTGAATAAACTCAAGATCTTCAACTAAGAGTGAGACATATGGTACCAGGAGAGACTCACCCAATTTATCTGGACTCATTGAGGAGGAGGAGGAGAAAAGGGGTCCCTGTTGTTACCAAAGCTCTGAATCCTTGTAGCGTTCAGGCAAAGGAGAGAAGTCTGCTCTGGATTCCTTTGTGGTTGCCAAAATTGTAGACTGGAAAACACACACACACACACACACACACACACACACAAGCACAATGAAGAGCTATGAATTGAGTTGAGTTTATTCAGTGTCTTACTGAGGACTATAGCCCAGGAGACAGCCACTCAGATAGCTCGAAAACAGCATCTCCAACCTTTTTGGCACCAGGGACCAATTTTGTGGAAGACATTTTTCCACGGATCGGGTAGGGGGAATGGTTTCAGGATGATTCCAGTGCATTACGTTTATTGTGTGCACTTTATTTCTATTATTATTACATTGTAATATATAATGAAATAATTATACAACTCACCAAAATGCAGAAACCGTGAGAGCTCTGAGCTTGTTTTCCTGCAACCAGATGGTCCCATCTGGGGGTGATGGGAAACAGTGACACCCGAAGTGTGTTGCTTATGTCCAGTTATTCCATAAGATGCAGGTTAATTGTCACTTGCCACTCCCACATAGGGTTTTGATATGAGTCTGCAAGCAATTGCTTTATTTTGGTCTCTGTGCAGTCAAACCTCTCTGCTAATGATAATCTGTATTTGCAGCCACTCCCCAGTGCTAGCATCACTGTCTCAGCTCCACCTCATATCATCAGGCATTATATTCTCATAAGGAGCATGCAACATATATCCCTCACATGCACAGTTCACAGTAGGTCTTGCACTCCTATGAGAATCTAATGCTGCCTCTGATATGACAGGAATCGGAACTCAGGTGGTACTGTGAGTGATGGGGAGCAGCTGTAAATACAGATGAAGCTTCGCTCACTCACTTGCCTCTCACCTCCTGCTGTGCGGCCCAGTTCCTGACAGGCCACAGACCAGTACCAGCACATGGCTCAGGGGTTGGAGATCCCTGCTCTAAAAAACTGTTTCAAAGAGATAGGGGAGGTGCTAATATATATATGTATATATATACATACATATATATATATATATATGTATATATATATATATGCCTTCAAGGTTTTGGTGAAAGATTACTGCTAGTCACAAGGATCAGATATCTCAACTCACGATTTTAGTGCTTTTCTATGTATGGGAAGATGCAAGAATTTGGGGTCATTGGAATTCTTTCTTATATATGCATTTTAACTATCTAGGGTTCTGTATATCCAAAACACAGAATACTTCATCCTGAATTCCTCTTGGGGTGTACTGGTAGGTGAGCAACTGCAGTGGCTAATGACTTAATCCTTGTAGAACGATAATGGCAGGCAACATTCTTTGCTTACGCTGCATACGAATCAGCACCAATAATTTTCAAACTTTCTCCAAAACATATGTGAGTGCATGCACACACACACAGGTCTCAACTTTCTTTGCCTTTAAAACTAATGTAGGACACTAATTTATTTGTCTTGCACAGTCACACATAACTGCAGGCAAGATCAACCCTGCCCTATTTTTCCCCTTCAGATTTCAGAGTCCTTTCCACCTTCAAATTGTTCATGCCATTTAGGATAAGGGTTAAAATGCTGGAACAACATCCCTTAAGAGCATAGACCTGGCAGAAACTTTCCCAGTTTACTTATGTTAAAAAGGAAGAACTTGCTCCAATGGACTTGATCAACCACTCTACTGTTTGACATATTTAAACTTAATGCCCTTTTGCTGCAGTTTAGCTTGTGTCTTCTAGTCTTCACTTGAGGGCAAATTGCAAACATCTGGTTAGTGTTTTAGAGTAGGAAGATTTGATGTTGTTGGAGGTTGGATAGTAAAAGGAGAAATTCTTCATCTAGGTGTCAATATATTTTCAAAGACGGCGTTGAATGTATTGTAACTTGTCTAAAAGGTTTAACTAGAAATTTAGAAACATAATTGTTCTCTATTGTGGATTTTATAACTAACTATTTAATTAATCCTTTTAAGCAAATTTCACAGCAAAAGAATTTCCTCAAGGAATAGCAATAAGAGAGAAGAGCAGGGTAGGCAATGGAGGAAGAAAAGTAAGAGGTGGAGGGGTGGGACAAAACACTGGGTCATTAGTAGACAAAGATAAATAAGAGGATGCCTACTGAATAAGCTTCTGGAGATGGCAGTTTAATAATAATCTACATTTTAACAGAATTAGCATATATAAATGAATTGAAAAAAAATTAATAGTAAAAAAGAGCCAACTTTGTTCAAGCTCTATTTTAGCTAATGTGTAATTCTCTTTTATAATTCTTGGATTCCTAGTGCTTGCCTTTCAATTAGGTTCCTTTTGTAGAATCATGGTGGTCTTGCAAAAACACAAATGAACAAGCAAACAAGATCTACAGTTCTTGCCTCTTTAGGTAAATATGTATATATGATATATATTTATAAACTACATTTGTATTTATAAACTATATTTATCTGTTAAATATAGTTTCATAGACTCCAGTCACATAAATATATGTAAATGTAAACTTTTGAATATAAACTGTGGGAAATATATGATATGTTTTTTAATTTCTTCAGCAGATGGGAAGTTCTAAAGGAAACACATGTGAACATATTTTAAACTACACCTTTATTTGAATTCTCTGGGGTGAAAGAAGTTTAGGTAGGTCCATATCAAATCAAACTATGCAAATGGATATTTAAAATTATTTCTTTGGCTTTGATATTTCTATCAACCTGAAAGTAGGGTAGGATATTAGAAATATAAAATAAAATATTGTTAAAACTTGGTAGTAAGAACAGTCAGGTTGGCAGCAAAATTGGATATGGATATAGGATATCTTTCATATCAAGACATATGGTATGACAAAGAGATTTTCTGCTCTGTAAATATGTTTATATATAAAAAATATATGCATAGACACATTTTGGTGTTATGTAAATTTCCTTGGAACATAAATCCATTGCTTCTGGTGGTATAATATGCTGGGTGATACCAATCTACAAGAAAACAAAATCAAACCAAATAGAAAGAAAGACAATTACTAATAGATGATAGGGATTTGAGCTAAGGAGATGGTTTAGGAGAAGGGTACAATTCAGATGTGAGTATCTTGACTTCCTCCTCAAGTCTTTTTTGCTTTTTTATTAAAGTACAGTTGCTTTACAAAGTTGTATTAGTGTCAGATGTACAGCAAAGTGATTCAGTTTTATATTTATATGTATATATATTTCAGATTATTTTCCATTATAAGTTATTATGAGATATTGAATCTAGCTCCCTGTGCTGTACAGTAAATCCTTGTTGCTCATCTATTTTATGTATAGAAGTTCATAAATATCTATTAATCCCATACTCCTAATTTATCCTCCCCCTTACTCTTTTGGAAACCGTAAGTTTGCTTTCCATATCTGTGAATCTATTTCTGTTTTGTATATAGATTCATTTGTATCATTTTTTTAGATTCCACATATAAGTGATATATTTTCTTTCTCTGACTTACTTCACTTAGTATGATAATCTCTAGGTCCATCTATGTTGCTGCAAATGGCAATATTTTGTTCTTTTAATGGCTGAGTATTCTTTTCATGGCTGAGTATTCCATTGTATATATGTACCACATCTTTATCCATTCATCTGTTGATGGGAACTTGGGTTCTTTCAATTTCTTGGCTATTGTGAATAGTGCTGCTATGAACATTGGGGTTCAAGTATCTTTTCGAATTAGAGTTTTCATCTTTTCCACATATATGCCCAGTAGTGGGATTGCTGGATCATATGGTAGGTCAATTTTTAGTTTTTTAAGGAACCTCCATACTGTTTTCCATAGTGGCTGCACCATTTTACATTCCCATCAACAGTGTAGGAGGGCTCCCTTTTCTCCATACCCTCTCCAGCATTTATTATTTGTAGAGTATTTGATGATAGCCATTCTGACTGGTGTGAGGTGATACTTCATTGTGGTTTTGAGTTGCATTTCTCTAATAACTAGCAATGTTGAGCATCTTTCAAGTGCATGTTGGCCAACTGTATGTCTTCTTTGGAGAAATGTCTATATAGGTCTTTTGCCCATTTTTTGATTGGGTTGTTTATTTTTTTGATATTGAGTTGTATGAGCTATTTATATATTTTGGATATCAGGCCCTTTTGTTGGTTGTATTGTTTGCAAATGTTTTCTCCCATTCTGTAGGTTGTCTTGTCATTTTGTTGATGGTTTCCTTTGCTGTGCAAAAACTTTTAAGTGTAATTAGTTCCAATTTGTTCATTTTTCCTTTTATTTCTTTTGCCTTGGGAGACCGATGTTAGAAAATATTGCTACAATCTATGTCCAAAAATGTTTTTCCTTTGTTCTCTACTAGGAGTTCTATGGTGTCATGTCTTATACTTAGGTCTTTAAACAATTTTGAGTTTATTTCTGTATATGGTGTGAGTGAGTGTTCTAACTTCATTGATTTATAAGTAGCTGTCCCATTATCCCAACACCACTTGTTGAAAAGACTGCCTTTTCTCCTTTGTATATTCTTGCCTCTTTTTTAGTAGATTGATTGACCATAGGTGTGTGAGTTTATTTCTAGGTTCCCTATTCTGTTCCACTGATCTATATGCCTGTTTTTGTGCCAATATCATGCTGTTCCAATTATTGTAGCTTTGTAGTATTGTTTGACACATGAAAGGGTTATGTCTCCAGCTTTGTTCTTTTTCCTAAGGATTGTTTTGGCAATTATGGGTCTTTTGTGGATTATTTGTTCTAGTTCTGTGAAAAATGTCATGGATATTTTGATAGGGATTGCATTAAATCTGTAGGCTGCTTTGGGTAGTATGGTCATTGTACAATATTAATTCTTCCAATACAAGAGCATGTGATATTTTTCCATTTCTTTTCCATCTTCAATTTCCTTTACCAATGTTTTATATTTTTCCATGTATAGGTCTTTCACCTCCTTGGTTAAGTTTATTCCTAGATATTTTATTTATTTATTTATTTTATGCAACTTTAAATGGTATTTGCTTTTTGCTTTCTCTTTCTGATATTTCATTATTCGTGTAAATAAATGCAACAGATTTCTGTATATTACTCTTGTATCCTGCTACCTTTCTGAATTCATTTATTAGTTCTAATAGTTTTTATGTGAAGTCATTTTAGTGTTCTCTCTATAGAGTATCATATCATCTGCAAATAGTGACGTTTTTACCTCTTCCCTTCCAATTTAGATACCTCTTATTTCTTTTTCTTGTCTGAATGCTATGAATAGGATTTCCAGTACTATGCTGAATAGAAATGGTTAGAGTGGACATCATTGTCCTGCTCCTGAATTCAGCAGGTTGTTTCAGATTTTAGCAGGAAGGCTTTCACCTTTTCACAGTTGAGTATTATGTTGGCTGTTGGTTTGTTATACATGGCTTTTATTATGGTGAGATATGTTCCCTCTATACCCACATTGGTGAGAGTTTTTATCATGAATGGATGTTGAATTTTATCAAAATTTTTTCCTGCATCTATTAAAATGATCATGCAGTTTTTGTGTTTCCTCTTCTTAATGTGGTGTATCACATTGTTTGATTTGTGTATGTTGAACAGTCCTTGCCACTCTGGAAAGAAACCAACTTGATCATGGTATATGATCCTTTTTATGCATCGTTGGATTCAGTTGGCTAATATTTTTTTGAGGATTTTTGCATCTATGCTTATTGAAAAAATTGCCTGTAATTTTCTTTTTTTTGTAGTGTTTTGTCTGCTTTTGGTATTAGGGTGATGGTGACTTCATAGAATGAATTTGGGAGTGTTCCCTCCTCTTCAGTCTTTTGGAATAATTTGAGAAAGATTGTTATAAGTTCTTCTTTGTATTTTTAGTAGAATTCTCCAATGAAGTCATTTGTTCCTGGACTTTTATTTGGTGGGAATTTTGTTGTTGTTGTTACAGAGTGTATTTCACTTCTAGTGATCAGTTCATTCAAATGATCTGTTTCTTTTTTTTTTTTTTAATTTTTTTTTTAATTGGCCATGCAGCCTGTGAGACTCTGACAAGGGATTGAATCTGACCCCTGACAGTGGAAGTGCGGAATCCTAACCACTGCACCAACAGGGACTTCCCAGTACTTTTTTTTTTTTTTTAATATTTATTTGGCTGTGTTGGGTCTTTGTTGCCACATGCGGGATCTTCATTGCGGCATGCAGGATCTTTCGTTGTGGTGCGTGGGCTTCTCTTTAGTTGTGGCATGTGGGCTCAGTAGTTGCAGCACGTGGGCTTAGTTGCCCTGTGGCATGTGGAATCTTAGTCCCCCAACCAGGGATCAAAACTCTGTCCCCTGCACTGGGAGGTGGATTCTCAACCACTGGACCACCAGGGAAGTCCCATGATCTGTTTCTTCTTGACTCACTTTTGGCAGGCTGTTTGTTTCTAGAAACTTGTCCATTTCTTCTAGATTGTCCAATTTGTTGACATATAACTGGTTATAATATTCTCTTATGATTTTTTGTATTTTTGCAGTATCATTTGGTGTTTCTCCTCTTTCATTTCTTATTTCATTTATTTGGGTCCTCTCTTTTCTTGGTGAGCCTGGCTAGAGGTTTGTTGATTTTGTTTATATTTTCTGTTTATCTTGGTTTTATTGATCTTTTCTATTGTTTTCTGATCTCTATTTTATTTATTTTCTCTCTGATCTCTATCGTTTCCTTCCTTCTACTGACTTTGTGTTTTGTTTGTTCTTTTTTCAAATTATTTTAGGTGGTAAGTTAGGTCATTTGAGATTTTTCTTCTTTCTTGAGGAAGGCCTGTAGTGCTTTAAACTTCTCTCTTAGAAGAGCTTTTGCTGCATCCCAAAGATTTTGTAAGGTTGTGTTTTTATTTTCATTTGTCTCAAAGTATTTTCTGATTTCTTCTTTGATTTCATCATTGATCCACTTGTTTTTTAGTAGCATGTTTTTCAGCCTCCATGTGTTCATCTTTCCCCATTTTTCTGTCTGTGGATTTCTGATTTTATATCATTGTGGTCAGAAAAGATGCTTGAAATAATTTCTATCCTCTTAAATTTTTTGAAGTTTGCTTATTAATACCAAACCTAGTATTTGGTTTATCCTAGAGAATATTTCATGTGTGCTTGAAAAAAATGTGTATTCTAGTTTTTCTTTTTCTTTTCTTTTTTTTCAATGTAGTGTCCTGTAGATGTTAATTAAGTCCAACTGGTCTGTTGCATCATTTAGGACCTCTGTTGCCTTATTGATTTTATGTCTTGAAAACCTGTCCACTGATGTTAGTGGGGTGTTAAAGTCTTTTACCATTATTGTTTTCCTGTCAGTTTCTCCCTTTATGTCTGTTAGTATTTTTTTTTAATATATTTATGTGTCCCTATATTGGGTTCATATATGTTAACAAGTATAATATTTCTTCTTGTATTGACCCCTTTATCATTATATAATATCTTTCTTTGTCTTTGTTCATGGACTTTGTTTTAAAGTTAATTTTGTCTGATACACATATTGCTATCCCCACTTTACTGTCATCTCCATTTGCATGAAATATCTTTTCCATCCTTTCATTTTCACTCTGTATGTCCTTTGCCCTGAAGTGAGTCTCTTGTAAGCAGCATATTGTAGGTTCTTGTTTTTAAATCCAGTCTTTCCTCTCTATGTCTTTTGATCAGAGTACTTATTTCATTGACATTTAAAGTAATTATTAATAGGTATGTACTTATTGCCATTTTAAACCCTGTTTTCCATTTGATTTTTTAGTTCTTCTTTGTTCATATTTTCTCTTTGTTTTTCTTTTTTGGTTTGATGATTTTGTATTTTGTTATGCTTGAGTTCCTTTCTTTTTGATTTTTATAAATCTATTGTATGGTTTTGAATTCTGCTTACTTTGGTTTTCAAGCATGTTGGCCCATAACTGTATCTACTTTCTTTAGACTGATAGTCATATAAGTTCAAACACATTTTAAAATATCTACAATTTTTACTCTTCTCCTCCACATTTTGTGATTTTGATGTTCTATTTTACATCTTCATGTTTATTCTTTTGCTACTAATTGTACTTATAATAGGTTTTACAAAATGTTTGATTGTTTTTTAATCTATGTACTGGCTTATTTAAGTTATCATCAATCCTTTTATATATTTGCCCTTCCTAGTGTGATTTTCCCTTTCCTATATATTCTTGCTTCTCTTCTATTTAGAGAAGACCTTTCAATATTTCTTTGAGGTTAGGTTAATATTGTTGCATTCTTTAGTTTTTGCTTGTCTGAGAAATTCTTTATCTCTCCTTCTATTTTAAATGATAATCTTGCTGGGCAGAGTATCCTAGGTTGAAAGTTTTTCCCCATCAGGACTTTGAATATATATTGCCACTCACTTCTGGCCTGCATTGAAGTCAGCTGATAGCCTTAAGGGGGTTCCCTTGTAACTGACTCTTTGTTTTTCTCTTGCTGCCTTTATGTTTTTGTTTTTTTTTTTTTTTTGCCAATATGCGGGCCTCTCACTGTTGTGGCCTCTCCCATTGCGGAGCACAGGCTCCGGACGCGCAGGCTCAGCGGCCATGGCTCACGGGCCCAGCCGCTCCACGGCATGTGGGATCTTCCCAGACCGGGGCACGAACCCGTGTCCCCTGCATCGGCAGGTGGACTCTCAACCACTGCGCCACCAGGGAAGCCCTCTCTTGCTGCCTTTAGAATCCTCTCTTTGTCTTTAACATTAGCCATTTTAATTATGATATAATTTGGTGTGAGTCTGTTTGAGTTCATCTTGTTTGATACCTTCTGTGCTTCCTGTACTTGGATATCCATTTCCTTCTTTAGGTTTGGGAGTTTTTCAGCCACAATTTCTTCAAATACATTTTCCATCCCCTTCTCTCTCTCTTCGCTTTCTGGAACCCATATTATGTGTATATTCACATGATTTGTATTGTCCCATAGATCTGATATGTTGTTTTCATTTTTTTTAAATTTGTCTTTCTGTCTGCTGTACCGATCAGATGATTTCCATTTTTCTGTCTTCCAGATCACTTATTCATTCTTCTGCATTATTTAATCTGCTATTCATTGCTTCTAGATTAGTTTTTATCTCAGCCATTGAGTCGTCTAATTTGGAATGGTTCATCTTTATACTTTCTAGTTCCTTTTTACAGTGATTTGCACTTCTATTTGCTATCTTAATTACTTTTACATTTTTATTACTTAATTTTTGAACTTGGAGTCCAGTAGATTGATGAGGTCTGTTTCATTATTTGTTCTTTCAGGGGATTTCTCATGTTATTTTAATTGGGAACAGTTCCTCTGCTTTTTTCTTTTACTTAACTTTCTCTGTCTCTATGAATTTAAGAGAAACAATTATCTACTGTGATCTTGAAGGGATGTTTTTATGTGGGAGCATTGTGTGTAGATTAGGTGAATCCATTATTTTTGGTGTGAGTACTGGTTTTTGTATGAAGGTCAGCCATGTCTTTCTTCAGAATGTGCTGGCTGCTATTCCCTTGATAGGGAGTATGATTGATGTTGTGGTGTCCAGAGACTACACTGGATTTAGTTGGGGCCTCCTCTTTGCTCTGTGGCTGTCGGAGGTGCGGTCTACTCTCCAGTTCTTTGATTAGATGCCTTGAGGGTTCGATAAAGCTCCACTGCCCTTGAGTGTGTGCCCTGTCCCAAAGGAGGTTACCACTGAAGCATGTGAGACACGTGTGGTCACAGTGAATGTATGCACCACCTGTGCAGACATCCATGTTTCTGCCCAGAAGCAGCTGAAAGTTACAACACTTTCTCTGTTGTGCTCATCCCAGACCTAGTGCTAGGCTGTGGTGTAGAATGGGCTGGTGCTGGGGGCTGGGGCACTGTTCCTACAAGAAGGTTGTGTTGCAGCTTGGGGCCTGGTCGGCCTCTGTGGCAGACCTCTCTCAGGACCTGTTGTTGCCCCAGATTCAGCTCCAAGCTCTGGTGTGGGGTGGATGGAGCCAGAGTGCTCCCACTGGGAAATGAGCCTCTGCATACTTCTCCCCAGAAAGACATGCATTTCTGTGGTGCTCCCTGGTGTGCACACTGACAAAATTCTCCAAGGCCAGACCCACCCCATCCTGCAAGTGTTCACAATGGACACTGCCGTTTGGCTTGGACCTTACCTGGGCTGTCACAGGGCAGCTAGACTGAGTCCTCTCTAGGACTTGTCCTCCCAAGATTCAGTGTCTAGCTGCTGTGTGCACTAGCAGGTCCACCCAATGGGCGTTTTTAACTGGGGAGTGTGGTGATGTGGCAGCCACCAACACAGGTCTTTCTCCTCCCTGACTGCTAGCAAACCAGCACATGCACAGTCCTCTTGAGCAGAGTCCAAGCCCCTCGAGCCCTTCTATTATTCCAGGGGACCTCCCAGGCAAGGAGGCCCCCCAAGATAATGGTCTGACAGTGTGGACCTTTCCTCCTTCACATATCCCTCCAAGAGTAGCCAGTCCCATCTTGATGACTCCTTTTTCCCTGTCCTACTCAGTTATGTGGAGACCTTTCTCTCAGCTTTGGTTGTATAGGAGATCTTCTGCCAGTTTCCAGTTGGTTTTCTGTGAGAATTGCACCACATGTAGATGTTTTTTTTTTTTTTTTTTTTTATGCTATGTGGGCCTCTCACTGTTGTGGCCTCTCTCGTTGTGGAGCACAGGCTCCGGACGCGCAGGCTCAGCGGCCATGGCTCATGGGCCCAGCTGCTCCGCGGCATGTGG
>NW_006773125.1:352479-366895 GCF_000442215.2 Lipotes vexillifer | reverse complement strand
CGTCCCCTGCATCGGCAGGCGGACCCTCAAGCACTGCGCCACCAGGGAAGCCCTGTAGATGTATTTTTGATGTGTTTGTGGGAGAGGTGAGATCAACATCCTTGTACTACACCATCTGTGTCCTCCTTCATTCTCAAGTCCTAATGAAATGTATGTTCACATATCCAAGCTTAAAGTTATAATCTGTATGTAGAACTTGAAACTTTGCTTTTGATAAATAGAGAAAATTTTGAATTTTTTAGCAGCTTTATTGAGATATTCTTCACATTCCATGTATTTCATCCATTTAAATAGTAAAGTTTAATGACTTTTACTATATTTACAGAGTTGTATTACCATCACCAGAATCAATTTGGGAACATTTTCATTAGCTCAAAAAGAAACTCCATTCTGATTAGCAGTCATTCTCCTTCCCTATACTCCACAAGCCCCTTAGACAACCATTAATGTACATTCTGTCTTTAAAGATTTGCCCACTCTAAAAATATGTAAATCAAAGCATGCAACTTGTGATATTTTCTGATTAGCTTCTTACATTCAGCATCATATCTTCAAGGTTCATACATGTTGCAGTATGCATCAATACTTTATTCCTTTTTTTGGAGAATAATATTCCAGGGTTTGAATACATCACATTTTATTTGTTCATTCAGAGGTTGATGAACATTTCAGTCATTTTCAATTTTTGATGGATAATGTCAACATAAACTTTTATGTTCAAGTTTTTACATGGACATATGTTTTCATTTTTCTTTAATAAATCTAGATGTAAAATTGCTGGATCATATAGTTATTGCAGGTTTAACACTTGATTAACTGTCAGACTGTTTTCTAAAGTAGCTAACGATCAATTTATGTGGCTTCCAATTTCTCCATGTTCTCACCAAGTTTATAATTATCTTTGTGATTATATCCAATCAACTGAATGGAAAATAGTATCATTGTGCTTTTAACTTCCTTAATGACTAATAATGTTGAATACCTTTTCATGTGCTTAATAACCATAGTTGGGGATGGAGATCTCATCCTACTTTTCTTGGAATAACCCTTCTGCTTTTAAGTGCAGTGTTGGTCAGGGGAAATAGCCTCTGGTTTTATTTGGATTGCCTCTCCTGCTATGGAACTTCCACCTTATGAATAACCTGAAGCAAGGGAGATTGGGACCCAGTATTATTGGTAGAGCTTCTGCCATAGGTTAAGGATGAGGATTCAAGACCTATCAGCCTCTTTTTCTTGTAATAGAGTTTTTCCAAGATAGAGATGGAGGGGTTGAGATGTGGTAGCAGCCTGCACCTATTAAGAAAGGTTCCATAGCCCTACACTGAGATCTGAAAGGAGACTTGCTTTCTTGGATGCACCCTAAATGGGTAGAGATACTGTCTCCTGTGTGGGGAGCAGGGAAGGGAATGCATTATGGCTCAAATACCATAGATTCTTGTACTTATCAAGAATTAGTAGACTTTCTTGAACAATTGTTTCTCAATTGTTATACGACCCTAGGACTATTTCAAGAAATGTCAAGTGGTTAGTTTTTAAAATAATTTTAAACAATTATGGTTATTTTATTAGGGAAGGGATCCTAGAACTCTTCATGATGTCATTCCAAAAATATGTCTCCCTGAATATTTTGAATTTTGAAAGTGTTCTTCTGCCTTGAAAAATATTGATTTTCAAAATGATTTTCTAAAATAAAGGTCTAATTTGAAACACAACCTAGTGCAACAAATCCTACAATCTCAACTGTATCCATCTTTTTCCTGAGTGCAAATTATATAATGGTAGAGGAAAGCCAAGGATCATCTAGGAATGGGTGATTTTAGAGTTGAAAACATTGTCCCCAGATATTGGCCTGACTATACATGTGATATATATATGACATCTGAGACATGACTGTGGTAAAGGTTTTCTGTTGTTATTATTATCATTGTTGTTTTGTTTGTTTGTTTTTATTGTTTTCCCAGGAAATAAAATTGCTTTTGTAAATTTAATCTATTATGTGTGTTTATTTTATCCTGAAGTATTTCCATTAATTTCATTATACTATATTCTGTGGCATTTTCCATTCACTGATAATCCCTATTCTGGAGTCTTTCTTCCACATTCTGGAGTCCTTATTTCTCTTGTCCCAGTCTAGACTATTTTGTCTCTAATGTTACTATGTAGGTGCTATCCAAGAATATCACGTCTCAGGTTTTTGGTTTTGTTCTACTGCTTTCTGAATCCAATGTCTTTGTATTTCTTGATGAATGTCACCTTTAACCAGAATATATCCTTAAGCTACTTTATAATAAATTGTTTTTCTGTATCCTTGCATCATTGAAAATGTCTTTCTTTTGCCTTATTTTGATTAATATATTATATAGATTGAAACTAAATCTTCTTCAGTGAGCTGATAAGTACATTGACAGTCAAATTTTGATTTTTTTTTTGAAAGTGACACTTTTTTCTTTTCCATCTATGGAATCTTTAGGTATTTTTTCTTTATCCTTTTCCCAGAATGTGAACCCACTCCTTGCTACAACCCAGGTCTTACTTAAAGGTCTTCACTCATCAAACCATCATGGCCCTTCCCATCCTGCTTATAAATCCCTAATTACATAAAATGTTCCTCTTTAAATGTTCCTTTTACTTTCTCCTTTATGCTTATCACTGCTCGAAGTTCATCTATTTCCAAATGTTTATCTTGTTTCCTGATATCATTCATTAAACCTTTTTTTTAATTCCTTTATTTTTATTAATTTTTATTATTTATTTATTTATTTATGTTTAGCTGTGTTGGGTCTTCGTTTCTGTGCAAGGGCTTTCTCTAGTTGCGGCAAGTGGGGGTCACTCTTCATCATGGTGTGCGGGTCTCTCACTATCGTGGCCTCTCTTATTGCGGAGCACAGGCTCCAGATGTGCAGGCTCAGTAGTTGTGGCTCACGGGCCTAGTTGCTCTGCAGCATGTGGGATCTTCCCAGACCAGGGCTCGAACCCGTGTCCCCTGCATTGGCAGGCAGATTCTCAACCACTGCGCCACCAGGGAAGCCCATTAAACCCTTTTTAATAAATACTGACCATTACTTTTACAAGGTAATGTCTTTATAGAAATCTACTGGTTTCAGAAACCTATGCCTATTCCTCTCTTACTTTTTAGTCTGCCTGGTCCCCTGTATTCACCTCCTGTTAACTGCACAGTTCAAGCTATTCAGCCAATTCAGGTATACTTAACTTGGCCTTAAACTTGGGGATCAATCAATCCCTGTAGTTAGCAGGAATCAACAGAGAACATATCAGTAGGTTGTGGCACACAATCAGATTGGTTTCATTACATATAAATTGGCAAGGCAAATGTAATCTATATGAGGCAATTAATTCTAAAGTGTGTCACACTGACTATTAGTTCAAAGTAAGTTCATAAAAAATAGAAGATTGAAGTAACTACTTTGTTGTAAAAGTTAGAACTTGAAATAGCTCTAAATAGCTACCATTTATTGAAAACCTACTATGTGCTACAGTTTTTATTTTTCTTATTTGTAATCTTTGCAACCAGTTTTCAAGATACCATTTTTTAAAAATTTTATAGATGAGTATATCAAACTTTAGAAACAAGTTACTGCTCAAGTTTACTTGCATATTATTCACATTGTTCCATCAGGATACAAATTCAACTCTCTGCCAAAATCATTGAAATTTCACTGGGTTACTCTGCCTTTAAGAAACTAGGTTTTAGAGCATAGACGTTTAAGTGGAAGAAACAATAAGAGCACAAAGGAACACATGTTAATATGACCTACAGAAGCCAGGTTGTGCTTGCACTAGACACTCTTCCAGGCTTTGAAGTTAGAGCAAGGAGGCAAAAGGAAATAGGAAAAGCAGAAGTGGCAACAGCAGTAGCATTAATAGCAGCAATTTATGATCCTGTTTTGTCTCTAGAAGTTGCAACTGAACACTATTCCTTCTGAGCTCATCTCACTTCTAGGTGCTCTACAACTTCTAAGGTAAGTTTAATTTCTGAGTCTCCATAAGATTCTTGCCACATTGTATCAATTACTTAAGTCCAATCATACCATACATGCTTTGCTGAGGCATGAAATTCCTAAAACAAGACACAAAGGCTTTCATTCTACCATTTCAGACACAAGTGTAAAATGCAAATATTACTGAGAGGTAAGTTGTGTGAAATCAATAACAGATGTTTTTTTCTGTTTTGAAAAGGAAGATAGAAAAGAAGGCAGCAATAGACCCTTAAGAGGGAAGAAGAGTTTAGCAATTGTGAAGAGGCCAGAGATATGTACAAAAAAATCAGTCCTATTTCCCTTATGGCCTTATACCACACTTTTTTATCTGTTCTTAGGTAACCTGTGCAATAACTATGTACATTTGACTATATACCTTAATATAGATGCCACTCTTTGAGGGTGAAATTTTACCTTTTCTACCTTCCCTGCACAGCTAAATTTTACTACTATAATGATCAATTGGGTAGTGACCCAATAATTCTAAAGGAATTATGATAATTTTATATTTTAATGATCATGACAGAGGGACTTATTTTAGAAAATTGACAATATATACCAGGGAGAAAGGGAGGGGAAAGATAAATTGGGAGATTGGGATTGGCATATACATACTACTATATATAAAATTGATAATTAATAAGGACCTGCTGTATAGCACAGGGAACTCTATTCAATACTCTGTAATGGCCTATATGGGAAAATAATCTAAAAAAGAATGGATATATGATATATGTATAACTGATTCACTTTGCTGTACACCTGAAACTAACATAACATTGTAAATCAACTATACTCTAACAAAAATTTAAAAAAAGAAAATTGAACATATAGAGTGTGTTATGTATATTATAGTAATTTATGTGCATTTCTGTATGCTAAAGACCTACAAAAACACAACTGCAATGAGATTTTTCTGTTAGTTTATAATTATTATTTCCTAAAAGAATTGGTGAAGCACTCTGTCTAGCCTTGTTAAGGACAATCTATTTTTTTGCCTCTTTTTGTGTCATCCACTGCTCCATCTAGACATAAAGGTGATATTTCTGGGGAAAGATGTTATCCCCTAATGCTCTTTTATAGAGCTGGTGATTAGAACACATGATCCATAAGGACAAAATAAATGGAAAGCCATTGAGTGTATTGCAAAATATATTCAATCAAAAGAAATCAAGGATAGAAATTACTTCAATAAAGATTCATGGACCCTTGCCTGGTTTCAGAACTTGAGTTTCTTTCCAATCCAGAACCCATTAACTGGAGGTAAAACTGGATCATGGGAAGGAAGGACTGTGCAATACCCCAACAAGTATATACACCAATGATTCCCCCGAACCTCACTCAAAGGCTCCAGTAGCTATACACTAGGGCAATATTTACATTAGTACACAGAGACCCAAAGTGTTATCATGGAATTCCTATTAGAGAAAAACATGCATGAATCAAGTAATATATAGAGTCCAGGCCCAAATGTGACTCACAGTGAGTACACTGGGTTCACGGACATACCAGCTATCATTTTCAGTATAAATGAAATACTTATACTTGGTAATTGGAAGAACATCCACATCAGTCACTCAGCCTATGGAGAGGGATCATTACAGTAGGGAAGGCAAAGCCATATGAATCCTAGAAGATGTCAGCTAGCTACCATAAATTCACCTAGAAGGTGTCAACTGGCTACTACAAATGAGAAGCCTCATTTTCAGGTGTTGCGTTAATGAGGTAGCTTTGCTAGAGAAAATTAACATGATATTCAGTACATGGCATGTGGCTTTTGAGCTGGTAGAAACTTAATTTTCTGTGCTTATCAGGCTGGAGCACAAGAAGTAGTTCCCATTCATATGCAATGTGCCATACAATGGTTTTATGGTTTTGTCCCAAAGCTAGATTAACCTTCTCCCCTTCTGTCATAATATAGTTTGAAAAGATTTGGGCCATCTGGATATTCTGCAGAATATCACTTTGGTCCACTATATCAAAGCTATTATGTTAATCCAACTAGATGACAAGATATGGGAACCACATTTGAAGCCTTGATAAGACACATATGTTCTAGACAGTGAAAGAAAATCTATATGAGGATTCAGGGTCTTGCCACATCAATGTAGTTTTGTCATAAATTCAGTGATCTGATGCATGACAGAACTTTCTCTCCAAAAAATGTTAAATGATTGCATCTTTCATAGTCCACCACTATCAAAGGAGCTCAATGTCTAGAAGGCTTCTTCAGTTACTAAAGGCAACATATTCCAAAAGTGGGAATAGGGCTCTGATTCTCTGTTGAATAACAACGAAGGCTGCTAGCTGGGAATGCAGCCCAGTGCAAAAAGAAATCTTAGCAGGTGTAGGGTGTGTTGTAAGCAGCGCTGTTGCTTTGACATATAACTCAACAGAACCTATGGAATTAGATGTTTCACAGTAGAAAAAATACCACATGGTGTTTAGGGCACGCCCCTGTGAGAAAATTATAACATATACCATAGATCTTAATAATCTGGCATAAAGCCTTGCTACTTGCATCAAAACTTTTTATTCCATTTAAAAAATGGATTCTGAAGTACTACTAAACTTTGCTAGATATAGATAATATAAGTATGCTCATGTGGTGAGAGCTGCCCACTATAAGCTGTTTTTTTTTTTTAGGTACTACTAAACTTTGCTAGATATAGATAATATAAGTATGCTCATGTGGTGAGAGCTGCCTATAAGCTTTTTTTTTTTTTTTTTTTTTTTTTTCACAGCAACCAAGTCATAAGTTTAAATAGGCCTAGCAGAAATCCATCATATGATTGAAGTGGTGTCTCCTGGACTGGACAAGGGCAGGGCCAATGAGCACGAGTAAGTTTCATGAGTAGGTAGCCTAGTCCCCCATGTGATCCACCACTATCAATACACTGGTGCCTCTCTCTCAGATCATCCCTATGTCATCATAGGATTGTGTACCTTACGACCAACAGACAGAGAAGGAAACAGACCAATCTTGGTACATGTGTGCATTGGCTTGGTTTTGGGGTTGTAACTGAAAATGGACTGCTGCTGCACTACAGCTAAACTCAAGGGCGATTTGAAAGACACTGGTGTGGGGATATCCTTCTAATGGGCAATCCACATTGCATGGCCCTGACCTTCCATGCCGCATGGAAAGAAAAGTGGCCTGAAGTAAGGATGTACATGGGTTCATGAATATCTTGGATATGTCAAGGAAGAACACATTTGATACCCAGGTGATCTACTGGTATATCTCTTGGCAAACCCCTGCTTAATTTAATACACAAGTTCAGCAATTATAGCTTGAAAAGAGCATGATGATCAGGGGCTTACTTTTCTCTACTAAACTTAATTTTATAATTTTCCCCAAGAAAAGGCTGACCAAAATACTGGAGGAGTTTTCCCAGATAGGGCAAACTTACACAAAGTACTTGTATCCAAGTGACACATGGGCTAAACTATAGTGAATGCGATGGTACACCACTGAGATCCTCCTTTAGGACCAAGGTACTCATTCTTCCAACAACTGGAAGTGTTGACTGCTGATAGCTCACAGCTGGGCTCTTCTCCTGGGATTACCCTCAGCCTAAAAATCTGCCTCACCAGGGTTATTCCTCTTCCTCAGGGACAGTTTGCATCAAATGACTAGTCAATGATAGTGTTCAAGGCCTGGGTCAATTTGGGACAACTTTAGAGGGCCTTCCCAACTTCATTGCAATATGTGGTTTTGGTTGGGGTATTGATCTGTTGTAACTGCATAACAGTTCAATTTCCCACTCTGCCCAATCCTCTTATCCTTAGGGCTTTAGTGGTGTCTTTGCAAAGTACATCCTTCCAAATAAACCTCCTGCATGCAACATTTGTCTTGGAATCTGCTATGGTCTGAATGCTTGTATATTCTGAAAATTCATGGATGAAAATCCGAATGCACAATGTGATGGTATTATGAAGTGGGGCCTTTGGGAGGTAATTCAGTTATGAAGGTAGAACCCTCATAAATGATATTAGTGCTCTTATAATAAAAGGCTGCACAGAGATCTTTCACGTCCTTTGCCCTGTGAGGATATAAAGAGAAGGCACTTGTGTATGAATCAGGAAGTGGGCCCCCAGGAGCCACCACATTGAATCTGCTGTTGCCATGATTTTGGAATTCCCAGCCTCTAGAACTGTGAGAAAGAAATCTCTGTTGTTTACCAGCTACCTAGTTTGTGGCATTTTTTTATAGCAGCCTACATGGACTGAGACAAAATCTGTTTTTGGGGAAATCAACTTCTTGCTTCACTAGTATTTTACTTTTTCCTACACTCTAGGCAAATTTTCCACCTACCATCAGAATATCACATGCAGCCAATTCCAAGATATCACCCACGACCACTCAGAAATATCTACTATTTAGATAGCTCTCATCTATTTCCTGCCCTCAACTAATTGTTTATAGCATTTCCTTTCCTTGTAAAGTCTTCCTTTCTTTCCTACCTGTCCAGGTATTCATTTTACTTCAAAGAATTATTTTAGTCTTAACTCTCTGTAATGACCACTTTCATTTTCCAAGCAATGCTCCCTCTCTATGCTCTTAAAAATACTTGAATCATAAATATGACCATTAACATATTCTATTTTATATTATTTCTGTTTTGTCTACATATAGGGCTAAGGGAACAGTGCTCTGTGGATTAAGAACTTGAGGAAATAGTCCTAAAATGCAATTTCCTACATCCAAATTAATGGAGCCATGAAATATATATTATATGTTGGATATAAGTTAAAAGTGTGTTTTGGAGTCAGAAAAATCTAATTGCAAATCACAACTCTCCCACTTCATGTGAGCAAGTTATTTAATCTCACCAAGCCCAAATTTCTTCCCTCATCTATAAACACAACACCTTATTTTAGAATAGCATTATAAAGATTAAATAATTCACTGAAAGAGCTTAGCATTGTTCCAAACACATGGGTTCAGTAAGTGATGAGTAGTTTTATTAATGAAGGAACACCTTTTTATCTTCTTAGATCCCTAAGCTTGATCTTTGAATAAGGTAGTGCATGCTTTTGACATGACTTTTAAAGAATATTCTGTAATTTTTTTCATAAAGAAAACAGTCAGGATATTAATAATAGGTGTCTACAATGGTATTGAATTTTAAACCCCTGATGGAAAGGATAACAGCAAGGCAAATACTGGGAATGCCCCTGGTGATTTTCTGGAGCAACTGCTTTAGAAATATAAAATCTGGAAATATAGGGGTCTCCGTACTATAATCATGGGATCGTACTTATATTACCCAAACCTAATCCTGCTTAATGTTGGCAGGTGATTTTAAAATTTATATTAATCCAAACAAGTACTATGGAAAAACTATCTCCTCAACTTCATTTCTTTGAAAATCTGCCGCCAATATATATCATTTTCTTTATAT
Organism: Lipotes vexillifer; assembly: GCF_000442215.2. Taxonomy (NCBI): domain Eukaryota; kingdom Metazoa; phylum Chordata; class Mammalia; order Artiodactyla; family Lipotidae; genus Lipotes; species Lipotes vexillifer. The sequence goes on along the minus strand of NW_006773125.1, from coordinate 357,489 downwards.
AAAAAAAGAAAGTCCACAGAGATACACATAATCTTCTTATCAATTCAATATTAGTACAATGCTTACAAAAGGACCATATCTAATTCTGGACAGTGATAATAAACCACAACATAAATATATATATACATATTGGAAAGGTTTCAAGAAGAACATACAAAAAATTTAATATGTTTTATGTGGAAAACTGTATCTGCTAGGAAATTTTGGAAATCTGTGCTAATTTAGATAAAAAGCCAGCTCAGAACCTTTAAACATATGAAAGTTTGAAGAAAATAATGTGCTGCTTTTATAATTACAAATATACAGTCATTATAAAACAGTTAAATAATACAGAAGTATTCACACTAAATTATAAAAGTCTTTTTTCATTTTTACAATCCCCTCTCCAGAAGTAACCACTGTTTACAGTTTGTGTATATATTTTATATCTTTCCCATGCTTTTAACATATCCATGTTAACTGTATTTGATTCATTTTTATACAAGACAGTGATGAGCATCTTTATTTCCATTGAGGAATAGTTAAATAAACAAATTAAAGTATAGAGGAAAATGTTCCTTGCTTAATAAATTCTTTCCTAGGACTTTGAATATGGTTAAAATATGGTTTGTAGGAATTGCAGGAAGGAAGACATGTGTCTAAGAGTGAGAACTCTCTTTCTAGCTTGGTTTTGACACTTCATTATCATCACTCCTTAAGTTGAACACCTTTTCTTTAATCTTGTCAAGGTTTCAAGGAGGTAAAATGTGAATTTTCCTTCTAAAAAGTCTGAAGACATGTATTTTTTCTAGAGTTATATAGTTGAAATCTGTATCCTGGCTATGAAAAGGACTTCTTTTGAGTTCTCATATGTTTAAAATATGGATCTCTCAAAGTCCTTTTCAAATTCTAGTAATGTATAATACTGTGGTTAACTGAAAGCAAATGAAAAATTAAGAAAACAACAACAATAAACTATTTTAGTTAGTTCAATTTCTTTTGCCATTCTATTTCTTTCTTGGCCATTTCTGTCAATCAAGTATAATTGTGAAATTGCCTTGTAGATGGATATAAATGGAGACTAGTTTGAAACTCATTTTCTCCTTTAGTCCAGTCTGACAATCCAACTCCATGCCATTTCTTGGACATACAATGGATAACAACCCTTTATTTAAAGGACATCTGGTCATAAATATAATTTGATTTTCATCTACAGAAGGCTAGCTCTGTGTGTGTGTGTGTATCTGTGTGTGTGTGTGTGTGTGTGTGTGTGTGTGTGTGTTCAGACTAACATTGAAGACCTAAGCATATGAATGATCATCAACAGGAATAGTAAAGGAAGTTAAATGAGGAGATTATAATCAGAAAATGCAATAATAGGAAACTTGCTTAATGAGGACATTGGTGCCAAACTACATTATTCATAGGACATTCTGATTAGAGACAAATGTAAAATGAAACATGCATTCCTTGGTGGAAGTCTTCATTTACATTTCAAATAAATACTATTACTCTAACCTTTGGCTGAGAAGATGAGCCTTCATACTGAATAACTAAAGACTCCCCCAAAGATAATGGTGTACCAAATATATTGTTAAGGAATAAATGGAGGAGTCAAATATATCGTATATCCAGTGCAAGGCACATTTTTCATGCCACTAATAAACATACTAAATTCAGGACCTCTGTGTATGAAATAAAACATGGCTATAAATGGATTTATACATTTACCATTTTATTATATTCTAATAGCTACCCTGCTCTTTTAAAGAGTCAATCAGCTCAACTGATTAAAGCAAAGTGATAATGTGACCTGTTTATGGATCACAGCTTTTCTTATTATTAGATTTCTTGGCCATGAAATAGAGTCCTGGCCTTAAGCTGGCAATATCACAAATACTACAAAATGAAGATGAATTATCTCAGAATAAACATTCCTAATGAGTGTGTGTTTGTGTATGTGTGTGTGTATAGAGCAGTATGCTTATCCCAATCACCTGTGAAAATTTTGTGCATTACAGAGTCTCTTTTGGACATAGAATATGAACTGACAATGATCACTGTAGGTTGAGACTTTCCTGCAGAATTCTTGTAAGCCAGATTTGAGAACAGCTGGTAGCAAAGAAGCATCCAAGTAAAACTCCAAGCACTGATTATACTTTCATACAACTCTACTACTGAAGAGAATCCATAAAATGAAAAGATACTTTTTGAATGGAACATAAACTGATAGATAGACTTTTTTTTTTTTTTTTTTTTTTTTTTTTTTTTCTTGCGTTATGCGGGCCTCTCCCTGTTGTGGCCTCTCCCATTTGCGGAGCACAGGCTCCGGACGCGCAGGCTCAGCGGCCATGGCTCACGGGCCCAGCCGCTCCGCGGCATGGGGGATCCTCCCGAAACGGGGCACGACCCCGCGTCTCCTGCAACGGCAGGCGGACTCTCAAGCACTGCGCCACCAGGGAAGCCCTGATAGATAGACTTTTGAGTGGAGAGTGACTAATTTGTTTTGTGTGGAGAAAAAGTAAAGACTGGAAATCATTCTTTGTTGGGATACAGAGAAAGAAACAGATAAAATACATTTTAAGGTTAAGAAAAAATAGACTCTGTTAATTTAAAATCTTTGGTACTTGATTTCCTTTGGCCTATCAATAACCATTGCAAAACTTTCTCCAGGAGAAAAAAATAAGATGTATACACTTGAGAAAGAAAACACACAAGCAAACCAAAAAAACAAAAACAAAAATCTTAAGGAATTTATAACTATCTACCAATGATTTGTGATATTGACATTAGACATTGAGAAAAACAGCCTTAGGAGAATTTGGGCTCATAGTCTTGTGCTAGGAAGACTTCCATGAGACTTATGTGGGCAGTTTGAAAAACATGTCAATGCCACCCTTGCCCTCTTACCCAATCCTTGACCTTTGGTGGGTAGATGTAGGGGGGTAACAAAAAAGTTAATCTTCACATAAACCACGTAGCTTATACAGCATTAAATTTCACTAAGGACGCATGCAATCATGAGATACAGACAAAGCAGGAGGATGTGTGGAGTACCCCACATGACTCTTTGGGTCCTTCTTTCCTGTAAGGGTCTCATACTTTCTGACTGGATGTAGATTGCATTGCTAAAGAGGTTTCCTGTTTAGCTCACAAGGAAGTTAAAATGAATTTGTGTTATGAAGTGCCTCCATTTCATACACCAGAGATTTGTATAGCTTACATGACATTCTCCAGAGAGTCCTGCCTCATAAATTCATAGAGTATAGAGTTGTTAATTGTAAGCAATCCCACACCAGGGTCAAGTTGCACAAAGCAGTTCATTTATTCTCCTAGCAAATACCATTGGTTTACAAACTAGGAGGTCAGTTATCAGCACGTTTACAAGGAGTTAAGTTATTTGCCTCTTTCTTTCTCCAGAAACACCTCACCAGTAATCAAGAGAGGAATATTTCATAGGACAGCTATTTTTAATTCTTTCCTCCCAGTAGGTTATGTTTCCACTGAATTAATGTTTGGCTTTAATCACAGAGTAATTGATATATTAGCATTTTCTAATATATAAGTAATGCCAAATACTGTGCTACTAAGCTTGTTCTATATTGTGGCATGTTATATACTATTACACTGGAAAACTCAGAGGACTCTAATTTAGGTAGGATATTGCAAGGAAGTTGAGATATTTCCAAAAGAGCAACTAGCTGCTGTCCTTCTGAGTCTGAAGGTGGTGAACTGGTGCAATATATTTAGATTTCTCACAAACGATAAAGGCAGCAGAGTCAGGGGTCTGGCTATCTTTGAAGCTTTCAGAATCGGCATGCTTTTGGCGGTAAGACTAGAAAAAAACTAAATATATCTTTGGATTGTAAAGTGTGTGTCAAATTTGTTAATAAATATACTGTTTCTTCCTGCCCGACCATCTAAACATGCCTCTTTTGTGCCACAACCCTTAGTCAGGAACTCCCATAACAAAGTAATTTGGTTTATTAATATGTAATGCCAGAATCAGCTTAATGTTTACATCTCCCAGATAACAACATCTAGGATGTTAGATTACTTAACCTGAGTAATTTAATAAAATTTTTATTTTAGACTGTGGAGGATAGGTCTATTTTATGCAATAACCTGTATTTTTTGTTTTTTTTTTTTTAGATTACTCATTCTAACTGGCTACAAACTGCATTTCTCTCTCAGTAAACAAATACTAAATGTTTTCTTGACAAAACAAACTATGAAAAATGAGGCATTTGTCTTCATCTATGCATTTTTAGATTTTCTTTAAAAAAAACCATTTCTTTCTCAATCACCCAGCAGATGAGAAAGCTGCTTTCTTATGTTGAGAATGATGCATGTATTTCATGCAAATTACATTTTAATACTTCAGAGCAAGATATAAATGAAATTGAAATGAACATTTATTCCTACAGTCATTTCCTAGAACACACAATGCCACAGCCATAACTTGATATGAATAACGGTGCTATTAATTATTAGTGCTGTTGTTTTAATTGAGTACAAGGTATGATGACATTTATTCAAATGTTCATCAGCTGCACATAATAATTGTTTGGCAACATGCTGTAGTAAGTGACACAATCACTATTAATTCCTATGGTACTCATTGTTAGCATATGAATCATACTGAATTGTTTCAGTATACATGTGGATATAAATTGTAATTCCACAGGAATCCTATTGTAATTTGCCAGAGCATTAATTAGTACTGCTATGCAAATATGAACAGGTAAGATACATACAGAAATGAAGCAAGGAAAGCCATGAATTTAAAGCTCCAAATGATACCACTTTCTACTATGATCACTAGTATTTTTTAGGTATGTGAAAGAGCTGTCACGTATAGGAGGTGGACCAACTAATCAACTCACATCTCTCATATCCAGTAGGTGGTTGGAGAATCTTAAACATAGGATCCTCAAAATTAATGCTAATTTCAGGAAGTTCATCTCATCAGAAGCCCCTTGCATTACCAACATTCAAAGCTCCTCCGTATTTTAAATACCTCAGGGAAAG
>NW_006773125.1:321673-352442 GCF_000442215.2 Lipotes vexillifer | reverse complement strand
GGAAAGAGCCACCTTTTAGTATTCCATCTATAGGGAGATTTCTTGAGGATAGCAGTCAATGTTTTGCAGGCACCCAGGTAAATATTGTAAGGTCATATAACTAGTACTGACATGTACAGTTACAACTACATAAAAAAGACAATATCTAGTTCAGGATGTTAAGTTTTATTGAGTTCAGCATGGTGTTGCAGGGGTGCAAAAGATGACTGTGGACCTGACTTACCCATCTGCTGGTTATGGCTATATAAACCTGGTCAACTTGATTAAACTTACTGTGTTTCTCACTGGGGATCATATCATTTCTACCTGTGAGAAGGGGGCTGCATCAGATGATCTCTTTTGAGACCTATCAGCTAAGTCATCCAGCTAAAATCTATGACCTTAGACTAATTTGTCCAGACTACAGCCTACTAGTCTTTTCTTTGTCTGGCAGCCTGACACTTCTCTTGTTCCAGTGTGCATGTAAGCATCTGTATGTATGTGTCTTCCTTTCTTTTTTTTCTCTGTGTGTATGTATACATGTATACTCAGTCCAAACGCCTAATCTAATGTCACATTGCATTCATCTTCTCCATGTTTGTTTTATCCTCCCAAAAGTATTATAACAATCATGAAGACTACTTGGGCTTCTCATGGTGAAAGTTAAGGTCTTAGTTAAATTTCTTTGGCCAGGTATGCAGAATATAGTCTATGATTCATATTAACAATTGATTAACTAATGTTTTTTTAAAACTTCTATTCCAAATCCTAGCTTTTTGGTTTGCCTTTTTATACATTGTTTTCTGACACCCACAGCCAAGAACCAATTGTGACCTCTTTCTACTGCCATTTTTCTTTTATATTATTGACATTCTTCCCAAAGGTGTAATCTGCAGTCACTTCTTTCATTCACTTTAAGCCTAATGAGCTCTTCTATGTCTCCCATCACTCAACTACGGCCATCTTCAGGAAGCTATCTAGTGACTAGCTTTTTACCAAACCTAGATTTTAAAAATCTATTGTTGTTCTCCTTAGTATCTTTGTAGTATTTCACTGTATTTTTTCTATCACTCATACATATACTATCTGTAGTACATTAATATTACATACATACAGCACGCACATACACACACTCTTCTTTTTGTAAATATTTTTCTTTGGCTTCTGATACTATCATTTGCTCTTACCTCCCTTTTTCTGTTAATAAACATCAAATAGAGGTTCAGCACTTGACTTTCTGCTTTCGTCCTTCTCAATTAGTTCAGGACCTAGATGGGAAAAAAGAACTACTATTTCTTGAATTTCCTTAAAGACTTAGTTAATAACATGACTCGAGAACACCTGGTTGTCACAGACATTCCCAGTCACTGCCTTTCCATTCTTATCACTAATGCCCTAATTTGCACTGCCATCACTTCACGCTTGAGCTATTGTAAACGTATTTTGAGTCCTCAAGGCCTTTAGGCAATTCACCTCCTCTTGTTCCTTTTACTTATTACTTACTTCTTTTCTTTTCCCCTTTGCTTTCTGCCACATTTTCTTCACACATATTGACACTCCAAACCTGGTTAACAACATCCTGTGTGTCCTTCCATACTTTTCACCATGAATATAATTCATATTAAAATGCAATTATACACACATAGGAATTTACTTGTGTTAGTTTTAAAAATGAGAATATCTTATATTGTTTTTGCATCTTAAAATTCTCATCCAAAAATACCACACTCTTTTTAATGGCTGTACAATTACCCACAATATGGGTGTACCATAAATTATTTAACCATTCTTCTCTTAATGAACATTAAATGTTTCCATTTTTTTTACCACTATGTACAATTCTACAATGCATGCACTTATATAATTAATGTTTATTTATTTATTTAAAAAATATTATGGAACTAATTGCCATGGGATTGAAAATCCTGAATCAGTGGTATATGCATATTTTAATTTAATAGATGCACAGTGACTGTAACAATTTTTATGTCTACCAGCAATGTATGAGTATCATGTTTCATAAATTCCTGCCAGCATAAAATGTTATCGCATTTTTCCTTTAGAAAGCTAATAGTTATAAAGGAATACTTCCTTGCTTTTTAATTTTTCTTACCCTATCTGATGAGTTTGAACATATTTTCATGTAGTTGTTAAATTTGCAGGTCATGAATTACTTATTTCTCTTTGGACACTGAATTGAATGGTCTGGCTATTACCTAGCTTTCTCTATAACAGAGATAATTTTACTTCTTCCTTCCCAATTTGAATGCCATTTTTTTAAATTGCCTGATTGCTCCAGCTAGGACTTCCAGTATATATGTTAAATAGAAGTGGTGAAACTAGGCATCTTTGACTTATTCCTGATCTTTAATAAGGAAAAGTTTTCAATCTTTCACCATTGTGCATGATGTTTGAGATTTGGTTGTAAAGTTATGTTGAATTCAGAAAAATGAATTTGAGAGCTCTGTATCTTTAACAATCTGAAAGGCATTATTTAAAAAGGAATAGACTCCAACTGTGAAATGATTGGGTCCTGATGACTTTTTCATTGGTAGATACATAATCACATTTCTCTCTTATGGTAATTGGTATATGTATGCTTTGGGCTTCATTTTTGGTTAATTTTGATATTTACATTGAGTAGGAAAGTGTCCATTTCCTCTAGTGTTTCTATTTCCTCTAGTGTTTCTATTTATTTCCATATAGTTGCATACATTCCTTATAATTAATTTGATCATATTTTATGTTGGTTTGTCTCCTATCTCATTCTAAATATTATGCAGTTTAATATTTTTATACTCAATCTCATTTGATGATTATGTAAATATTAAAAATGTATTTATAAATTTTATAATATTAATATTTTTATTTCAGCTTAAATATTGATAAATTTCCACTTCATACTTTCTTTTTGGTTTAATTTCTTAAGATGAATTCAATTTTTTTTAAAAAGTTTGCTTCTTTTTATAATTAAATCATTTATAGATATGAAACTCTTCAGAGTATAGCTTTTCTAGTGTGTCATACAGACTATGGTTTAAAAAGTTCTTCTTTGTATTGTTTTCTACATGGCTCATATTATCTGTATTGATTTTCATATGATCCAAGGTTTGTCCAGAAATGTTAATTTCTAGGTAGTTAAGATTTGGTGGGGGAAATCACCTTGCTATTATCTATGGCTAAATTGATTGGTTTAAGATTATGTAAAATGTTGGTAAAATCTCCCATGGTAAATTTGTTAAGGTTTTTCTCAGAAGCAAGTACATGATTAGTATGTTTTAAGAGTATTTTTTAAAGTGCAGTTTTATATTCACAGTAAAATTAAGAGAAAAGTAAAGTGATTTCCCATATATGAAAATCTCCCTTTCCTTCCCTTACCCATTCATAGCCTCTGTATTATCAACTTGTCCAACCTGAATGGAACATGTGTTACAATTAATGAACCTGCATTGTGACACAGCATAATCACCCAAAGTCCACAGTTTATATTAAGGGTCATTCCTGGTGAACAAATACATAATGGCGTGTACGATACAGAGTGTATTCCCTGACTTAAAAATGTTCTGTGCTCTACCTATTCATTCCTCTCCCCCGCACACACCTCGGGAATTACTGATCTTTTTATTGCTTCACATTCTTATCAGCATTTGGTGTTGTCATTATGTTGGATTTTGGCCATTCTGATAGGTGTGTAATGCTAACTCATTATTTACATTTGAATTTCTTCCATGACATATGATGTGGAGCATCTTTTCATGTGTTTATTTGCCATCTGTTTATCTTCTTTGCTGAGGTGTCTGTTAAGGACTTAGACCCAATTTTTAATTGTTATTTGTTTCCTTACTGTTGAGTTTTATAAGTTCTTTGCATATTGTGGTTAAATGTTCTTTATCAGATGCATCTTCTGCAAATTTTTTTTTTCCCAGTTTGTGACTTCTTTTCTAATACTCTTGACATTACCTTTCACAAAACAAGAGTTTTAAATTTTAATGAAATCTAACTTTTAATTCTTTCATGGATTGTGCCTTTGGTGTTTTATGTACTAATCCATTGACATACCCAAGGTTATTTAGTTTTTCTCCTATGCTATTTTCTAGCAGTTTTATAATTTTGTATGTTAATATATTTAGTTTTATGATCCATTATGAGTTAATTTTTTAGAAAAGTGTAAAGTCTGTGTCGATTCATTTTTTTTTTCTTTTTCTTTTTGCATGTAGAGGACCAGTTGTTCCAGCCCAATTGTTGAAAAGACTATCTTTGTTCCATTTTATTACTTTTGCTCCTTTGCTAGTGATCAACTGATTGTATTTATATGGGTCTATTTCTGGGCTCTCTAATCTGTTTCATTGCTGTATATGTTTATTTTTTCAAATAACACACTTTTTCCAACTTTATTGAGGAATAATAGACAAATATAATTATATATATTCAAAATGTATAATGTGATTATTTGATACACATATATATTGTGCAATGATTACCAAGATCAATATAATTAACATATCCATTACCTCACACAATAAGACACTGACTTGATCATTGTAGCTATACAGTGAGTCTTGAAGTTGGGTAGTGTCAGACCGCCAACTTTGTTCTTTTCCTTCAATATTATGTTGGCTATTTTGGGTCTTTTGCCTCTCCACATAAGCTTTAGAATCAGTTTCTTAAATCCAAAAAAATAACTCTTGGGATTTTGATTGTCATTACTTTGAATATATAGATGAAGTAGGAAAGAACTGACATCATGGCAATATTGAGTCTTCCTATCCATGAATAAGGAATAACTCTCCATTTCTTTAGTTCAACTTTGATTTGTTCAACAGAGTTCTATAGTTTTCCTCATATGGATCTTGCACCTATTTTGTAAAATTAAACCAAAGTATTTCAATCTTGGGGGTGATAAAGAAAATTGAATTGTGTTTTTTATTCCAATGCCACTTTTTCATTACTGACATATAGGAAAATGATTAATTTTTGTACATTAACATTATATACTGCAAATTTTCTATACTTGTTTATTACTTCCAGGAGGTGTTTTGTTGTTGTTGTTGTTGATTCTTTTGGATTTTCTACATGGACAATCATGTTATCTACAAACTATTTTATTTCTTCCCTCCCAATTTGTATACCTTTTATTTCCTTTTCCTTTCATATTGCAATATCTAGGATTTTCAGTACTATGTTGAAAAGCAGTGCTGAAAGGGGATATTGTTGCCATGCTCCTGACTTTAGTGAGAAAACTTCAAATTTCTCACCATTAAATATAACGTTAGCTACAGTTTTTGTCAATATTCTTAATCAAGTTGAGGAACTCCCCCTCTATTCCCAGTTTACTGAGAAATTTTAGTGTGCATAGATACTGAATTTTGTCAACTTTTCTACATTTATTGATATAATCATGTGAGTTTTTTTAACCTGTTGATGTCATGAGTACACTAATTGATTTTCAAATGTTGGATTAGCTTGCATACCTGGGAGAACCCATTTGGGCTTAATGCTTTCAGTTTGGGAAAATTATTAACAATTGATTCAATTTCTTTAATATATATTGGCCTTATAAAATTTCTATTTCTTCTCATGTGAGTTTTGGAAAATTGTATTGTTCATGGAAATGGTTCATTTCATCCACATAATCAAATTTGTGGGCATAGAGTTGCTCATAGTATTCCATTATTACCCTTTTAATGTCCATGGGATGTATACTGATGCCCCTTCTTTTATTACTGTTATTAGTGATATGTGCCTCCTCTCTTTTATTTTTATTTTTGTTACCCTGACTAGATGCTTATTGATTCTATTCATCTTTCAAAGAACCAGCTCTGTGTTTCACTGATTTTTTTTCAAATTTCTTTAGTTTCTATTCTAAATTTGATTATTTGTTTCTACATACATTGGGTTTAATTTGCTCTTCTTTTTCTAGTTTCCTAATTATTGATTTTAGATTGTTGATTTTAGATTTTTGGTCTCTTCTAAAATATGCCTATGATGCTATAAATTTCCCTCTTGGCACTGACTCTGCTGCATCTCACAAATTTTGATAAATAGTTTTAATTTTCATTTAGTTCAAAAAAAGTTTTTTAATCTCTTGAGATTTTTTTCTTTGATTTATGTGATTTCTAGAAATTTCTTGTTTAATCTCCATGTATTTTAGGATTTTTTCAATCATCTTTCTGTTGTTGATTTTCATTCCACTGTTGTCTGAAATCAGATGTTGTGTGATTTACATTTTTTTAACTTTTCTTAAGTTTTAAGTTTTAAAGTCTTTTAAAAGTCTTTTAAAATCTTTTAAAGTTTTAAGTCTTAAGTTTTGTTAAGGTATGGTTCAGGTCCCAGAATGTGGTATACCTTGATTAATGCTTCACATGAGCTTGAGAAGAATGCGTATACTGCTGTTGCTAGATGAGGTAGCTAGATGTCCATTATAGCCAGGTGATTAATGATGTTGCTGAGTTCAACTTTGTCCTTACTGATTTTCTATCTGCTGGATATATCCATTTCTGATAGAGGAGTGTTGAAGTCCCCAAATATGATAGGAGGTTCAACTATTTCTCCTTGAAATTCTATGACTTTTTGCCTTGAGTAGTTTGACATTGTTATTAGGCTTACACATAAAGAATTGTTATGTCTTTGTGGAGAACTGCCCTTTAATAATGAAGTATTGACCTTCTTTATTGTTTTGATGTCTGTTTTCATTGAAATTAATATAGCTATTTCTGCATTTTGTTTTTGTTTTTGTTTTTTGTGGTACGTGGGCCTCTCACTGTTGCGGCCTCTCCCATCGCAGAGCACAGGCTCCAGACACGCAGGCTCAGCAGCCATGGCTCATGGGCCTAGCCACTCTGCAGCATGTGGGATCTTCCTGGACTGGGGCACGAACCCATGTTACCTGCATCGGCAGGTGAACTCTCAACCACTGTGCCACCAGGGAAGCCAGCTATTTCTACATTCTTTTGATTAGTGTTAGCGTGGTATATTTTTTCCCATCTATTTATTTTAATCTACACATATTTCTATGTGTAAAGTAGGTCTTTTGTATTTAGCATGTAGCTATTGTGTTTTGTTTCATCTTGACAATTTGTCTTTTATTGCTGCTTTTATTAATGTTCAACATGATGATTTATATAATAGGATTAATATCTACCATATTTGTTACTGTTTTCTATTTGTTATCCTCATTCTTTTTTTCTGTTTTTGTCTTTCACTTTTTTCTGCTTTTTGTGTTTTTATTTTATTTTATTTTTTTTAACATCTTTATTGGAGTAGAATTGCTTTACAATGGTGTGTTAGTTTCTGCTTTATAAAAAACTGAATCAGTTATACATATACATATGTTCCCATATCTCTTCCCTCTTGAGTCTCCCTCTCTCCAACCCTACCTATCCCACCCCTCTAGGTGGTCACAAAGCACCGAGCTGATCTCCTGGTGCTATGTGGCTGCTTCCCACTAATTATCTATTTTACATTTGGTAGTGTATATATGTCCATGCCACTCTCTCACTTTGTCACAGATCACCATTCCCTCTCCTCATATCCTCAAGTCCATTCTCTAGTAAGTCTGTGACTTTATTCCCATCTTGCCCCTAGGTACTTCATGACCTTTTTTTTTTTTTTTCTTAGATTCCATATATGTGTGTTAGCATGCAGTATTTGCTTTTCTCTTTCTGACTTACTTCACTCTGTAGGACAGACTCTAGGTCCATCCACCTCACTAAAAATAACTCAATTTCATTTCTTTTCACGGCTGAGTAATATTCCACTGTATATATGTACCACATTTTCTTTATCCATTCATCTGTCGATGGACACCTAGGTTCCTTCCATGTCTAGCTATTGTAAATAGGGCTGCAATGAATATTTTGGTACATGACTCTTTTTCAATTATGGTTTTCTCAGGGTATATGTGCAGTAGTGGGATAGCTGGGTCATATGGGAGTTCTATTTTTAGCTTTTTAAGGAACTTCCATAGTGTTCTCCATAGTGGATATATCAATTTACATTCCCACCAACAGTGCAAGAGGGTTCCCTTTTCTCCATATCCTCTCCAGCATTTATTGTTTGTAGATTTTTTGATGATGGCCATTCTGACCAGTGTGAGATGATACCTCATTGTAGTTTTCATTTGTATTTCTCTAATGATTAATGATGTTGAGCATTCTTTCATGTGTTTGTTGGAAATCTGTATATCTTGGGAGAAATGTCTATTTAAGTTTTCTGGATTGGGTTGTTTGTTTATTTGATATTGAGCTGCATGAGCTGCTTGTAAATTTTGGAAATTAATCCTTTGTCAGTTGCTTCATTAGCAAATATTTTCTCCCATTCTGAAGGTTGTCTTTTCATCTTGTTTATGGTTTCCTTTGTTGTGCAAAAGCTTTGAGGTTTCATTAGGTCCCATTTGTTTATTTTTATTTTTATTTCCATTTCTCTAGGACGTGGGTCAAAAAGGATCTTGCTGTGATTTATGTCATAGAGTGTTCTGCCTCTGGTTTCCTCTAAGAGTCTGATAGCATCTGGCCTTACATTTAGTTCTTTAATCATTTTGAGTTTATTTTTGTGTATGGTGTTAGGGAGTGTTCTAATTTCATACTTTTACATGTACGTGTCCAATTTTCCCAGCACCAGTTATTGAAGAGGTGGTCTTTTCTCCACTGTATATTGTTGACTCCTTTATCAAAGATAAGGTGATCATATATGCATAGGTTTATCTCTGGGCTTTCTATCCTGTTCCATTGATCTATATTTCTGTTTTTGTGCCAGTACCATACTGTCTTGATTACTGTAGCTTTGTAGTATAGTCTGAAGTCAGGGAGCCTGATTCCTCCAGCTCTGTTTTTCTTTCTCAACATTGCTTTGGCTATTTGGGTTCTTTTGTGTTTTCATACAAATTGTGAAATATTTTGTTCTAGTTCTGTGAAAAATGCCAGTGGTGTTTGATAGGGATTGCATTGAATCTGTAGATTGCTATGGGTAGTATAGTCATTTTCACAATGTTGATTCTTCCAATCCAAGAACATGGTATATCTCTCCATCTATTGTATCATCTTTAATTTCTTTCGTCAGTGTCTTATAACTTTCTGCATATAGCTCTTTTGTCTCCTTAGGTAGGTTTCTTCATAGGTATTTTAGAATCGAGACTGTCCTCGATTCTTTTCATTCTTTATCTTTATTCTGCTCTGCGGTAGTTACTTCTACTGTTTTATCTTCCAGGTCACTTATCTTTTCTTCTGCCTCAGTTATTCTGCTATTGATCCCTTCTAGAGAATTTTTAATTTCATTTATTGTGTTGTTCATCACTGTTTGTTTGCTCTTTAGTTCTTCTAGGTCCTTGTTAAACATTTCTTGTATTTTCTCTATTCTATTTTGAAGATTTTGGATCATCTTTACTATCATTATTCTGAATTGTTTTTCAGATAGACTGCCTATTTCCTCTTCATTTGTTAGGTCTGGTGGTTTTCTGCCTTGCCCCTTCATCTGCTGTGTGATGTTTTGTCTTCTCATTTTGCTTAACTTACTGTTTTTTGGGTCTCCTTTTCACAGGCTGCTGGTTCGTAGTTCCTGTTGTTTATGGTGTCTGTTCCCAGTGGCTAAGATTTTTTCAGTGGGTTGTGTAGGATTCCTGGTGGAGGGGACTAATGCCTGTGTTCTGGTGGATGAGGCTGGATCTTGTCTTTCTGGTGGGCAGGTCCACGTCTGGTGGTGTGTTTTGGGGTGTCTGTGGCCTTATTATAGTTTTAGGCAGCCTCTCTGCTAATGGATGGGTGTATGTTCCTGTCTTGCTAGTTGTTTGGCATAGGGTGTCCAGCACTGTAGCTTGCTGGTCGTTGAGTGAAGCTGGGTCTTGGCATTGAGATGGAGGTCTCTGGGAGATTTTCGCCATTTGATATTACGTGGAGCTGGGAGGTATCTTGTGGACCAGTGTCCTCAACTTGGCTCTCTCCCCTCAGAGGCACAGCCCTGATGTCTGGCTGGAGTACCAAGAGCAGCCTTTCATCCACACAACTCAGAATAAAAGGGAGAAAGAATAGAAAGAAAGAAAGAAGATAAAGTAAGTAAAATAAAACAAAATAAAGCTATTAAAATAATTATTAAGAAAAATATTTTGTAAAGTAATTAAAAAAATCAAAAAATGGACAGATAGAATCCTAGGACAAATGGTAAAAGAAAGCTGTACAGACAAAATCACACACAGAAGCATACACATACACACTCACAAAAAGAGTAAAAGGGATAAAAAAATATATCTTTGCTCCCAAAGTCCACCTCCTCAATTTGGGATGATTCGTTGTCTATTCAGGTATTCCACAGATGCAGGGTACATCAAGTTGACTGTGGAGATTTAATCCTCTGCTCCTGAGGCTGCTGGGAGAAATTTCCCTTTCTCTTCTTTTTTCACACAGCTCCTGGGTTTCAGCTTTAGATTTGGATCCGCGTCTTCATGTATGTCGCCTGAGGGCGTCTTTTCTTCGCTCAGACAGGATGGGGTTAAAGGAGCTGCTGATTCAGGGACTCTGGCTCACTCAGGCCAGGGGGGAGGAAGGGATACGGATGTGGGGTGAGCCTGCAGCAGCAGAGGCCAGGGTGACGTTGCACCAGCGTGAGGCACCCCCTGCACTCTCCTGGGGAAGTTGTCCTTGGATAACAGGACCCTGGCAGTGGCGGGCTGCACAGGCTCCTGGGAGGGGAGGTGCGGATAGTAACCTGTGCTTGCACACAGGCTTCTTGGTGGCTGCAACAGCAGCCTTAGCATCCCATGCCCGTCTCTGGGTTCTGCGCTGATAGCCGTGGCTCACACCCGTCTCTGGAACTCCTTTAAGCAGCCCTGTTAATCTCCTCTCCTCGCGCACCAGGAACAAAAGAGGCAAGAAAAAGTCTCTTGCCTCTTCAGCAGGTCCAGACTTGTTCCCGGATTCCCTCCCGGCTAGCCGTGGTGCACTAGCCCCTTCAAGCTGTGATCACGCCGCAAACCCCAGTGCTCTCCCTGGGATCTGACCGAAGCCCAAGCCTCATTTCCCAGCCCCGACCCGTCCCGGTGGTGAGCAGACAAGCCTCTCGGGCTGGTGAGTGCTGGTCAGCACAAAGCGGAAATCTCTCCGCTTTGCCCTCCGCACCCCTGTGGCTCTCCTCTGTGGCTCCGAAAGTCCCCCCTCCGCCACCCACAGTCTCCGCCCACGAAGGGGCTTCCTAGTGGGTGGAAACCATTCCTCCTTCACAGCTCCCTCCCACTGGTGCAGGTCCCGTCCGTATTCTTTTGTCTCTGTTTTTTCTTTTGCCCTACGCAGGTACGTGGGTAGTTTCTTGACTTTTGGGAGGTCGGAGGTCTTCTGCCAGCATTCAGTTGGTGTTCTGTAGGAGCTGTTCCACATTTAGATGTATTTCTGATGATTTGTGGAGAGGAAGGTGATCTCCACGTCTCAGTCTTCTGCCATCTTGAAGCTCCTTCCCTGTGCTTTTAATTAAGCCTTTTATATGATTCCATTTTCTCTCCTTTCTTAGCATTTAAATTATATTTCTTTTAATGGTTGCCCTAAAGTCTGCAGTATATATTTATAACTAATACAAGTCCACCTTCAAATAACACTATATGCTTCACACATAGAGTGAACACCTGATAATGAAAATAATCGTAATTACTTCCCCTCTGACATAACTTATATCATATCATTGCTGTCATATATTTCACTTACATATAATCATGTAAATATGAAATAGACTACATTGTTGTTATCATTTTGAACAACTTTTATCTGTTAGATCAATCAAGAATGAGAAAAAAATTAAGATTTTTTTAATTTTTACTTTGTAATTTTCTGCCTTTCTTTATGTAGATCAAAGTTTCTGATCCATATTATTTTCCTTTTCTCTAAAGAACTTCTGTTAACATTTCTTGTATGGCAACAAATTCTCTCAAATTGTTTGAGAAAGTCTTAATTTCTCCTTCACCTTTGAAGGATAAATTTTCCTTAAAATTTTGTCCTTTGAGGGATAATTTCCCAGGGTAAAATTTTCTAAGTTGGTGTTTTTATTCTCTTAACACTAAATATTTTACTCCATTCTCTTTTAGCTTACATAGTTTTTGAGAAGTTTTATGTAATTCATATCTTTTTTCCTCTGTAGGTAATATTTTTTTCCCTCCAGCCTCTTTCAAAACTTTTAATCTTGGTTTTCTGTAGTTGGAAAATAATATACCTAGGTATAATTTGTGGCTGGGGGAGGGGGTGTTATGGTCATTTGTCCTGTTCAATGTTTGCTGATCTTCCTGGATCTGCTGTTTGGCGTCTGACATGAATTTGGGGAAAATCTCAGTCATTTTTTTTTTCAAATATTTCTTCTGTTCCTCTCTTTCTTCTCCTTCTAGTATTTCCATTACACATATGTTACACCTTTTGGAGTTGGCACACTGTCGTTAAATATGTTATTTTCTGTCTTTGTTCTCTTTGCCTTTCAGTTTTAGTGGTTTCTATTGAGATATCATTTAGCTCAGATTCTTTCCTCGCCTGGGTCCAGTCTACGAATAAATCCATCAAAGGTATGCTTCATTTCTATTTTGATGTTTTTGATCTCTAGCATTTCTTTTTGGTTCTTCTTTATCATTTCTATCTCCCTGATTACATTGCCTGTTTGTTCTTTCATGCTGTCTACTTTAGCCATTAGAGCCCATAGCATATTAATCACTGTTCTAAATTTGCAGTCTGATAATTCCAACATCTCTGCCATGTCTGGATTTGAGGTCTGTTGTCTCTTCACATTCTGTCTTTAACCTTTTGGTATGTCTTGTAATTTTTTTCTCTGGATAGCCAGACATGATGTACTGTGTAAATAAACTGTTGTAAGTAGGCCTTTAGAAATGTGGTGGTGAGGTATAGGGGGAGGGGAAGTTTTCAATAGCCTTCAATAGTCAGACTTTCAGTGAAATTTTGCCTCTGGACTGTGAACTTCACATGTTTTCCATTTTTATCACCCCTCTTAGGTGGGACAGGATGGGTAGTGTGAGCAGGAGGTAGGTATTTTCCTTCTCACAAATGGATGACTATAGCTGACTGGGAGTTGGGTATTTTCCTTTCTTCTAGTCAATCAGAATGTGATAATATCCCAGCAGTTTAAGCTCTGGTTACCTAGTTTACTCTGTGGACAGGTCTTCTTAAGAGAAACTGAGTTATCCTGTCATAATTTAAAATACTTACTTTTCCTCCACATATTGGAAGGATGAGGTGTTTTTTTTTTTTTTCCTCTGATACTTATGGGGAGCACCTAATAGTAATTTGGAACTAAACTCACATGCGTGTCCCCTTTTGGCTGAGTCCTGAAGCATTTTACTCTCAGAGTTATCCACGCTGAGCCTCCAGGAATTCATCGATTATAGGCAAGTTTTCATACCCTGACATTGATTCCTGTGG
Source organism: Lipotes vexillifer (assembly GCF_000442215.2). Taxonomy (NCBI): domain Eukaryota; kingdom Metazoa; phylum Chordata; class Mammalia; order Artiodactyla; family Lipotidae; genus Lipotes; species Lipotes vexillifer. The sequence goes on along the minus strand of NW_006773125.1, from coordinate 339,072 downwards.
TAGTTTCTGCTCCTGAATCTGTGCTCTGGTAAGACATGATTCCCTGTATTCACCTGACTCTCTAATCTTGGGTGCAGTGGTCTGCCATGTGTCCTCAACACTCTTATGGATCCGGGAAGAGTTGAATTTTTACTCTGCTCAGCTTTTTACCTGTTTTACTGACAGAGTTTCTACTTCCAAAATCCTTATATGTGGAACCAGAAACCAGAAGCAGCAGTATTCTAATTTCTTTTTTTTTTTAATGTTCAGGACTCTGTTGATTGAATAAAATGTTCTGTATTCTTACTATGTTTTTCTTTCAGAAACATATGTTATGTTTTGAAAGAGGCATATGGAAATATTCTATTAATATTATATATTAAATTAAGTGTTCTTTGCAATTCTAATAGTAATATATCAGATACTTTAGTGCATACAAGTTAATGATTTCTTCATACATTATGCCTTTTATACAGTATATTTATACTACTTTTATACAATATTCCTGTCTGTCTTGACAAATAGTTTTACCCTTATATTCCACTTTTTAATGTTATATTGGCCTCCCTGGTTTCTTTATGATTGCATTTACTTTGTGTCTCCCTGCCCAAGCCTTTATTTCTAACTTTCTTTAAATATATGTGTGTGTGTGTGTGTGTGTGTGTGTGTGTGTGTGTGTGATTTTAGTGTCTTTTAAACATCTTTACACTTTCTATTTGCAGAATAATGTGTCATAATAAGAACCACAAAACCTTACAGCTTTTTACAACAATAATCGCTTATTTATAACTCACTAATTTTGTGGCAGAATTCAGCTATTCTGACCTATGGTTGGCTGATCTCAGCTGGATTTGTTTATGTGTCTGTAGTCAACTGCACATGAGTGGGAGTTTTTCAGATTTTGTCTTTTTTTTTTTCTTCCCTCATATACCTAGGGATCTGCTATCTGTTGGCTGATCTAGGATTGTCTCTCCTGGAACTACCTGGGGCAACTCAGCTTGTCTTATGTGTTTCATCCTCCAACAGGCTGTCCCAAGCATGTTGTCTTGTCTGTAGCTGATATGTGATAGCAATCAAGGGGCAACATGCAACACCTTTTGTGACCTAGCCTCAGATCCTGATACACTGGTATATGTAAATGAAGTTACAGATTCACTCAAGGGGGAAATAACCATGCCTTTTTGGTATGGACATAGAAAAGAGTAAATAACTCAAATGATTTTTACAATCTATAGTAAACATACCGTAGAATTTTGTATCTTACTTAAATATGACAATATATTTCTTTTAATGGGAGCATTCAGCTTGATTTTATATCTAATTTTTACTTTTAAAATGTCTTTTCCTTTTCATTCTTATTATATTATTTTATTGAATATGATAGCATCTGTTATTTGCTTTCCATTATATAATTTGTAAATTCTACTGTATTTTTCTACTGTATTAGTTTAGTGGTCATAATCAAGCACTTGTTTTGAATAGTATATGAAATTAAAATACTAATTTCCCCATCAAAACATTCTGTTCCCCAGTGTTTACCTTTGTCATCTCACTTGCAGTTTCCCCTATCTTGCTTCCTACCTTTTTCTTTCTTTTTTATATTAACCGATTTAGTTTAATACTCTCATTTCTGACCCCTACAGTTTTCTCTGCATCTTGGCCCTTTGATTTCAAGAATCTGTATTAACACATTTTACACATTAAATTCAGCTTATAGTTATATTTGTTTAACTGATTAAATATCTGGTTGGAAAAGAGTAAGAGAAAACAATAGAGGAACTGCAACAGAAGGACGTTTTGAATAAGAAAATGCTTCAAGGCTCACCCCTATTCCTTTTTTCTGCTTTCTGTATCTTGTGGTCTGTTCTGTGATCCATTTTTTTGTTTGTTTGGTTAGCACACTTTGGTAAGTATATTTTTCTCAGTAGTTAATATATATTCTTATATAATGCATTTCTGCTTATAATTTCCTGATAGTTGAAAGGTATCATTATTTTCAGCTTGACAGTTATTTTCTCCATAGTTTATAGATGTCATCCCCACCATCTTCAGGCCTAAGAGTTGCAGATGGAACTTCTATGCTGATCTAATTATTTTTCTTGAACAAGTAATTTTCATTTTATTTTGAAAGCTTGTGGGCTTTTTTCTTGGTTTTGGGGTTCAAGAACTTTACTACTAAATGCCTAAGAGTGTGTTTTCTCATCAAAACCTATGCAGTTTGTTAAGATTATTCAGTCTGAAGTTGAGTATTTTCTTTAGAGTAATATTTTTTTTCATTTCTTCCCTTTTTAAATTGATCTTCCAAAACACTAAGGATCTTAATGATGGTCATTTCTTTCAATTTCTTATTAACATTTTTAACTTGAAAATACTTTTTTAAGTTCCACAAAGATTTTTTTTTTCTTATGTGTACTAGACTTAATACTTAAATACTAGTATCACTTTTGTTATTTAGGTTTACATTTGCCTCTTCTAGTAGGTCTCCTTTTTATGGAACTGTCCTAATTTTTACTTAGTAGGTCTCCTTTTTATGGAACTGTCCTAATTTTTTCTTGTTCTTCTTCTCTCCAGCTTATGGCCCTCTTTTTTTTTTTTTTTTTGAGTTCTTATTTTTCTCATTGGTTCATTGATGTCTGATCTAGCTGTTAGGGAACACTAAGTAAAATCTCTGTCAAGGATGGGGGAACCAAGGTGACCTACACTATTGTGTACTGGGATATGATAGCAGACTGGTCATTTGCCCCCTCTTCAGACACCAGGAAGAATCTTCTTGTCTTCTTTTAGATTAAAAGACTGAGATCATCTATTCTGACCCTCCTTGATTCCCTGGACAGTGAAGAGAAGTTAAGATGTCCTATATCAGCCTTTCTTTGGAAAAGCCAATGGTGTCCATTGGTCACAGTCTCACCAAAATTTACCTCAAGAAGAGCCTTGCCACTGGGTTCCCTTTAATTAGTTTCCAAAGATTCAAAGATTTCAGAACAGAGAAAAACAGAAATTATTTTCTCTATTGTACTCTTTATGACCCAGCTACCTGTCTGTCCCAGTGACTGCTTGTTTTACAAGAGGGAAATAGCTTGTAGTTGAAATAGGAGAGGAAGAATAAAGATGCTTTCAGATGTCTTCGTAGAATCTCCATTACTGGAGCCAGCCACCTGTCATAACAACTCCAAAAACTCTTCGTCCCATGGTACAAATGCAAGTAGCATTTGAGGAAATCCCTGAAAATTCATTTATTTTAGTGTTTCTGCCTTCTTGGCTTCAAATTTTGGGATCTTTTGTCCTTAGGTGTAAGTCTATAATATACCCCTCAAAGGATTGTTATAAGAATTAATTAATGCAAGAAAAATTCTCACATCAGTACCTGTCATAAAATATGTTCTCAAAATGTTATTATCATTATTATTCTATTCACCCAAAATATGAATGTATTTATTACACAGTTGAAAGGCATTGAATAACTGCAAATATTGGACAACATTCTTTCTGTGTTTCCTGTACAAGTATATATATATATATATATATATATATATATGTGTGTGTGTGTGTGTGTGTGTGTGTGTGTGTGTGTGTGTGTATATACACAAAATAAAAATTATTGAAAATGCAGCAATGCATGGAGTTGGCAAAAAAGTGTGTCTTATATTCCAGCCGTTGTCACAATTACATGACTTCAAAGCCATCTTCATAATCACCATAACTGAAAGAAAATGGCTATTGTGTGACTTGCCTATAGAGAGTAATATGCTATAAAAGTATAATAGTGGAGCTGAAAGTTGCAAAGAGTCATAGATTTTTTTGTGAGAAGACACAAGTAAGCATGGCTGGATATCACTGTTGCTTCACACACACACACACACACACACACACACACACACGCACGCACACACATGCATGCATGTGCATACATACCCCATCAGTAATGCCCAGAATTGTAATGGGTAGGGGATTGGTAGTAAACCATTCCCTTAGGACCATAGCTACATTAGCAGTGAAATCCTGATTTGAATTTTTAAGTACAGCCGTCAAATCTATTAACTTTCATTTCCAATATCAAATTTTTAAAGAAGACAAGAAAAGATCAGCTGAGTGTAAAAAAGGTCAAATGAAGAATTATCTTAAAATGACATTTTTATGATTATAGCCATGTTTAATAACTTCAAATGAAGAATTATCCTCCATTTGATGTTTTTAAGACCAAGACAGTGTAAAAACATCATTTTAAAATGACGTTTTTACAATCAAAGCAATCTGTAAAAATGTCAGGTGAACAACTCAATGAATTAAATGTATCTAAGGATATAAAAATAGGTTAAAACGTCCAGTGGCACATTTCATTGACATTTGATGTATTTTTTTCATAAAATATTAATCATAAAATTGCAGTAGTTAGCCTGTTACTATCTTTAATTTTGTTAGTTGTCTTGTCTGTAGAAATGATGAATAAGTCAATGTTCTTCTGATCTGTCTAATATCAAAATGTTGGAAGATAATTTGACCAGCATCTAAATATTGAAATATGTGGAGTAATTTAAAATTACCTTTTCAAGATAGAATTAAATGTTAAAAAGAAGATATATAGAAATATGCAATTTTGCTATTTAAAATATATTTTATAATTTTTTATATTATTATATATGTAAGGACAAAGAATGAGGCAGATATTGTCATATCTTTCTTACACAAATTGTATTTGAAAAATTCCCAGTACAACTAAAAGTTATACACAATCCTCTCCTTCTTTTCTTAAACTTGAGGTTTCGTGGGGATATGCAAATGAAATATGCATTCTGTATGCTTGCTGCCCAATATCAATTTCAAATATCTGTCTATTAGCATCACTCTTTAGTAAAACTTTTGGCATTGATTGAAATTTCTATATCTGTGCTAACCACTAGCCTCATGTGGCTACTGTGCACATGAAATATGCCCTATATAACCAAGGAACTGAATTCTTATTAAATTTCATTTTAATTTTAAGTTACATTTAAATATCCACATGTGCAGACTTATAGGAACTAATTTTTAGTCTGTCAAGTGATGTTAGTTTGGGATATAGTCCAATTCTACACTCAAACTCTCTGATTATGGAGTCTCTAGTAATGTGTGAAATCAGGGAAAACTTCTACCATGTGAAACAGTAAATGTTGTTTGGTTGGTATAGTTTGGTCTAAAAGTAGGACCATTAAAGTAGATTGAACACCTAAACATAAGTTGTCAAGATTAAGTCTGTACAACGCAGGGTTTCCCAAAGTGATTTCAATGACATATCCATACATTTTTCATAAAAAAAAAAATAATAAAATAAAATAAAATAAAATAAAAGGTTCTACAGGTTTACTTACAGTGTCAAGAAAAAATTTAAATTTATCATAAATAGCCCTAACCAGATTTTTTGATGGGCAAATGTATGCATGTGCATGTGCACACACACACGAGTGCACAACTAGAGTTACCATTTAAGCCTCCTGCATTAGAAATTATTGTTACTTGAAAGAGTTCTTTATTTTTTTTAGTATCGATGGCATGTTTCCATTAAAGTTCTTGAAATATTGTAACTAGCAATGTTCACTTACCTAAAATGCTTTACATTTTAGGAAATCTTTCTTCATGTTTTACTGTATTTGAAACTTAGAATAATGAAAAGGGCAGATTTTAAAACTTTTTTTTTTTTTCAGATGAAGACATCAAAGTCTGAAGAAATGAAGGCAAAGATACCATGAAGAAAAAGTCACCAATGGATGATGATAATGGTAACAACCGACATATATAAGGCTTTCCAATCTGTAATTATACCTAATGCTTATGTTCTTCCAGGAGATTGAGCTCTCTTGTTTACTACTCCTATTTAATAGCTATGAAGCAGACACGTTCCATTCCAAGTCGCTACTGGTTGAGGTTAGAATCCAGGAGTCACAACCCCCTGCCTAGCGGTGATTCTAAGAAGTGGACAAAGACCACGTGCAGATATGCAATACTAGAAAACAGAAAAAGTAGCTTTGGCTGATTGATTGCAAATGAGTTGTAAAGGATTATTATATATCAAATATGACTGAAAGATCGATACATTGTTAAGGGGAGATGACAGGAGTGCCAGTGATGATGGGAAATTTAGCATAAGGAAGTATTTAGAGAGCATATAAGAATCCTGCCTGCGTATGTCATCTTGAATTGTAGTTATGCCCCCTCATCAGATTTTTATTTCTTTTTTTTTAATGCCCTACCGAATGCCTCATGACCCTTATTCTACCCACCTTGCGGAGAGGCTGGACAACCATAGACTGTTTGAGCCATTTTTTGCCTGATGCTGCCTTTTATTTGCTTTCTCCTCTACCCTTTCTCCATTATTACCCCTCTTTATTGTTCTCTGACACAGTAGGTCAGATACCATTTTTTGAATTCTTACTTCTCACAAAGCATTGTGTCTCAAGCACTTTGTACTCACTATTTAATTTACTACTTCCAACAAACTTGTGAAAATAAACATTCACATTTTTATAAAATTTATAAAAATAAAAACCTTGCAAAATAACATTTTATTGCTCAACTTATACAGATGAATAAACTAAGGTAAGGGGTATATACTGCGCTCCCTAGAGATAAGTAAATGACGAATTTTGAAATCAGAACGTAAACATATATATGACTATTTACAAAGTCCCTGCCCATAAAAATTATGTTCTAAGTGACATGCTAATAAGTAATTGCTCTTTGATTCTCCCATAAGTCCATGTCCTTAAGACTGACTCAGCAGAAAACTATCAGATTTCTTAAAAACTGTAAATAATTAATGTAAACTCTGCCAGTGCATTGAGTATAAATCAAGACAGGGGTTTTCAAACAGGTTGAATCAAAGGCATTATGTCCACTGCAGAACATTTACTGAAAACAAACAAATATCAGGTAATTGTAACCTACACCTAAGAAAGCATCCTTCCCTCTCTGGCATTTTTACAAGTGCCAATTAAAATCTGCTCCCCTACTGATGTGCACTCACCAACACAGAAGAGAGCATCCCACAGGAAATATTCTCCAGAGAAAATTCTTAAGTTTATATTTGATGGAAAAAAAATTGATTGTCTCTATCAAAAAGGGAGTTTTCTTAACCTTTGTGATGCAAGAAGCTATAATTTAATGGTCTTCCAAGTTAAGTTGGAAAGAACAGCTAGTGCTGTATGGACATCAGCATTTTAACTGATTATGCAAAGATTTGTAACTTGTGGAATTTATGAAGGAACAAATAACTTTGAAATTTTGGATAAAAATAAACGGGTGTTACCAATTCTCATTTATTTCACTGGGTTAATCAATCAGAACAACTCTGGGATGTTCTTAGTGCTCAATGATCATCAAAAAAAAATTTTTAACATCTTTATTGGAGTATAATTGCTTTACAATGGTATGTTAGTTTCTGCTTTATAACAAAGTGAATGAGCTATACATATACATATATACCCATATCTCCTCCATCTTGCGTCTCCCTCCCACCCTCCCTATCCCACCCTAATATGTGGTCACAAAGCACTGAGCTGATCTCCCTATACTATGCTGCTGCTTCCCACTAGCTATCTATTTTATATTTGGCAGGATATATAAGTCCGTGCCACTATCTCACTTTGTCCCAGCTTACCCTTCCCCCTCCCCGCATCCTCAAGTCCATTCTCTAAGTCTGTGTCTTTATTACTATCCTGCCCCTAGGTTCTTCAGGACAAAATTATTTCTATTATTTTTTTTTAGATTCCATATATATGTGTTAGCGTACAGTATTTGTTTTTCTCTTTCTGACATACTTCACTCTGTATGACAGACTACAGGTCCATCAACCTCACGACATATAACTCAATTTTATGGCTGAGTAGTCCATTGTATATATGTGCCACATCTTCTTTACCCATTCATCTGTTGATGAACATTTAGGTTGCTTCCATGTCCTGGCTATTGTAAATAGTGCTACAGTGAATACTTTGGTACATGACTCCTTTTGAATTATGGTTTTCTCAGGGAATATGCCCAGTAAGGGATTGCTGGGCCGTATGGTAGTTCTATTTTTAGTTTTTTAAAGAACCTCCATACTGTTTTCCATAGTGGCTGTATCAATTTACATTCCCACCAACAGTGCAAGAGGGTTCCCTTTTCTCCACACCCTCTCCAGCATTTACTGTTTGTAGAAATTTTTATGATAGCCATTCTAACTGGTGTGAGGTGATATCTCATTGTAATTTTGATTTTCATTTCTCTAATGATTAGTGACGCTGAGCATTCTTTCATGTGTTTGTTGGCAATCTGTATATCTTATTAGGAGAAATGTCTATTTAGGTTTTCTGCCCGTTTTTGGATTGGGTTGTTTGTTTCCTTGATATTGAGCTGCATGAGTTGCTTGTATGTTTTGGAGATTAATCCTTTGTCAGTTGCTTCATTTTCAAATATTTTCTCCCATTCTGATGGTTGTCTTTTCATCTTGTTTATGGTTTCCTTTGCTGTGCAAAAGCTTTTAATTTTCATTAGGTCACATTTGTTTATTTTTGTTTTTATTTCCATTTCTCTAGGATGTGGATCAAAAAGGATCTTGCTGTGATTTATGTCATAGAGTGTTCTGCCTATGTTTTCCTCTAAGAGTTTGATAGTGTCTGGCCTTACATTTAGGTCTTTAATCCATTTTGAGTTTATTTTTGTGTATGGTGTTAGGGAGTGTTCTAATTTCATTCTTTTACATGTAGCTGTCCAGTTTTCCCAGCACCACTTATTGAAGAGGCTGTCTTTTGTCCACTGTATATTCTTGCCTTCTTTATCAAAGATAAGGTGACCATATGTGCGTGGGTTTATCTCTGGGCTTTCTATACTGTTCCATTGATCTATATTTCTGTTTTTGTGCCAGTACCATACTGTCTTGATTACTGTAGCATTGTAGTATAGTCTGAAGTCAGGGAGCCTGATTCCTCCAGCTCCCTTTTTCTTTCTCAAGACTGCTTTGGCTATTTGGGGTCTTTTGTGTTTCCATACAAATTGTGAAGTTTTTTGTTCTAATTCTGTGAAAAATACCATTGGTAGTTTGATAGGGATTGCATTGAATCTGTAGATTGCTTTGGGTAGTATAGTCATTTTAACAATACTGATTCTTCCAATCCAAGAATATGGTATATCTCTCCATCTATTTGTACCATCTTTCTTTTTTTTTCTTTTTTCGGTATGCGGGCCTCTCACTGTTGTGGCCTCTCCCATTGTGGTCCACACGCTCTGGATGTGCGGGCTCAGCAGCCATGGCTCATGGGCCCAGCTGCTCTGCGGCATGTGGGATCTTCCCTGAATGGAGCACGGACCCGTGTCCCCGGCATTGACAGGTGGACTCTCAACCACTGTGCCACCAGGGAAGCCCTGTAACATCTTTAATTTCTTTCATCAGTGTCTTATAATTTTCTGTATACAGGTCTTTTGTTTCCTTAGGTAGGTTTATTCCTAGATATTTTATTCTTCTTCTTGCAATGTTAAATGGGAGTGTTTTCTTAATTTCACTTTCAGGCTTTTCATCACTAGTGTATAGGAATTCAAGAGATTTGAGAGAATAATTGATTTAAGGCACCTAACCAAATTTCTGTCCAAAGTGTCAGTGACCACTAAGCTACTTTTCTTTAGTGGACCTCATGAGGTGAAGAATAAAGACTTTAAATAATCAGTATAGTAAAATCTTATTAGTCAGGAAAGTTAAAAAAAAAAACAAAACAAAACAGCAGCAACAACCACAATAACAACAAGATAAATAACAACACAAAACCTGTGGGGGGAATCTACGTTCCAGAATAGGAACATTATATGATCTAAGTACCAACACAAAAATGAATCAAGCCATGTAAATAAACATAAAAGTGTGACCCATACACATTAAGAAAAGCAAGTAAAAATCTTCCTAAGAAAGCACAGATGTTGAATTTACTCTACAAATGCTTTAAATCAGTTATCATAAATATGTTTAAGAACTATGTTTAAATATAATACTGGGCTACCCTGGTGGCACAGTGGTTAAGAATCTTCCTGCCAATGCAGGGGACATGGGTTCAAGCCCTGGTCTGGGAAGATCCCACATACTGCAGAGTAACTAAGTCTGTGCACCACAAGTACTGAGCCTGTGCTCTAGAGCCTGTGAGCCACAACTACTAAAGCCCACACACCACAGCAACTGAAGCCCTCTCACCTAGACCCCATGCTCCACACAAAGAGAAGCCACTGCAACAAGAAGCCCAACACTGCAACAAAGAGTAACCCCCAATTTCTGGAAATAAAGAAAGCCCGTGCAAAGCAATGAAGAGCCAATGGAGCCAAAAATAAATAAATAAATAAATTTATATTAAAAATATATAATATTAGAATGATATTTCAGCAAATCTAGAATATCAAGTAAGGATACAGAAATTATATTTTTAAAGAACCTAACACAATTAGTGTATAGGAATGCCAGAGATTTCTGTGCATTAATTTTGTATCCTGCTACTTTACCAAATTCATTGATTAGCTCTAGTAGTTTTCTGGTGGCATCTTTAGGATTCTCTATGTGTAGTATCATGTCATCTGCAAACAGTGACAACTTTACTTCTTCTTTTCCTATTTGGATTCCTTTTATTTCCTTTTCTTCTCTGATTGCTGGGGCTAAAACTTCCAAAACTATGTTGAATAAGAGTGGTGAGAGTGGGCAAACTTGTCTTGTTCCTGATCTTAATGGAAATGCTTTCAGTTTTTCACCATTGAGGATGATGTTGGCTGTGGGTTTGTCATATATGGACTTTATTATGTTGAGGACAGTTCACTCTATGCCTACTTCTGCAGGGGTTTTATCATAAATGGGTGTTGAATTTTGTTGAAATTGAAACAAAAAGAATAAAATATCTAGGAATAAACCTACCTAAGGAGACAAAAGACCTGTATGCAGAAAATTATAAGACACTGATGAAAGAAATTAAAGATGATACAAATAGATGGAGAGATATACCATGTTCTTGGATTGGAAGAATCAACATTGTGAAAATGACTCTACTACCCAAAGCAATCTAGAGATTCAATGCAATCCCTATCAAACTACCACTGGCATTTTTCACAGAACTAGAACAAAATATTTCACAATTTGTATGGAAATACAAAAGACCCCGAACAGCCAAAGCAATCTTGAGAAAGAAAAACGGAGCTGGAGGAATCAGGCTCCCTGACTTCAGACTATACTACAAAGCTACAGTAATCAAGACAGTATGGTACTGGCACAAAAACAGAAAGATAGATCAATGGAACAGGATGGAAAGCCCAGAGATAAACCCACGCACATTTGGTCATCTTAACTTTGATAAAGGAGGCAGGAATGTACAGTGGAGAAAGGACAGCCTCTTCAATAAGTGGTGCTGGGAAAACTGGACAGGTACATGTAAAAGTATGAGATTAGATCACTCCCTAACACCATAAGCTCAAAATGGATTAAAGACCTAATAAGCTCAAAATGGATTAAAGCCTTATTAGGCTTATTAAAGCCTAATAAGCTCAAAATGGATTAAAGACCTAAATATAAGGCCAGACACTATCAAACTCTTAGAGGAAAACATAGGCAGAACACTCTATGGCATAAATCACAGCAAGATTGTTTTTGACCCACATCCTAGAGAAATGGAAATAAAAACAGAAATAAACAAATGTGACTTAATGAAACTTAAAAGCTTTTGCACAGCAAAGGAAACCATAAACAAGATGCAAAGACAACCCTCAGAATCAGAGAAAATATTTGCATATGAAGCAACTGACAAAGGACTAATCTCCAAAATTTACAAGCAGCTCATGTAGCTCAGTATCAAAAAAACAAAAAACCCAATCTAAAAGTGGGCAGAAGACCTAAATAGACATTTCTCAAAAGAAGATATACAGATTGCCAACAAACACATGAAAGGATGCTCAGCATCATTAATCATTAGAGAAATGCAAATCAAAACTACAATGAGGTATCACCTCACACCAGTCAGAATGGCCATCATCAAAAAATCTAGAAACAATAAATGCTGGAGAGAGTGTGGAGAAAAGGGAACACTCTTGCACTGCTGGTGGGAATGTGAATTGTTACAGCCACTATGGAGAACAGTATGGAGGTTCCTTAAAAAACTACAAATAGAACTACCATATGACCCAGCAATCCCACCACTGGGCATATACCCTGAGAAAACCATAATTCAAAAAGAGTCATGTACCAAAATGTTCATTGTAGCTCTATTTACAATATCCCGGAGATGGAAACAACTTAAGTGTCCATCATCGGATGAATGGATAAAGAAGCTGTGGCACATATATACAATGGAATATTACTCAGCCATGAAAAGAAATGAAATTGAGCTATTTGTAATGAGGTGGATAGACCTAGAGTCTGTCATACAGAGTGAAGTAAGTCAGAAAGAGAATGACAAATATCATATGCTAACACATATATATGGAATTAAAGAAAAAAAAAATGTCATGAAGAACCTAGGGGTAAGACAGGAATAAAGACACTGACCTACTAGAGAATGGACTTGAGGATATGGGGAGTGGGAAGGGTAAGTTGTGACAAAGCACGAAAGAGGCATGGACATATATACACTACCAAGCATAAGGTAGATAGCTAGTGGGAAGCAGCTGCATAGCACAGGGTTATCTGCTCAGTGCGTTGTGACATCCTGGAGGGGTGGGATAGGGAGGGTGGGAGGGAGGGAGACACAAGAGGGAAGAGGTATGGGAACATATGTATATGTATAACTGATTCACTTTGTTATGAAGCAGAAACTAGCACACCATTGTAAAGCAATTATACTCCAATAAAGATGTAAAAAAAAAAAGAACCTATCACAAATTCAGATGTTGAAATGTTACTGCAAGGAAAAATTCACTAGACTGTCTAACAGAAGATTTGAGCTAGTAGAAGGAAGAATTTTCAAACTTGAAGGAAGGACTCTTGAGATTATCCAACATGAAAAACAATAAGTAAAAAAATTCAGAAATATTAACAGATTCTCAGAGATCTTTGGGGCACCATCAAGAATGCCAGTTTATGTGTGATGTCAATCCTAGAAATAGAGGAGGAAAAGGGGAAGAAAGAATATATGAAGAAATAGTGACCAAATTTCCCATATTTGATGTGAAATGTTAGTACACACATCTAAGAAGCTCAACAAATTACAAGTAGAATAAACACAGAGCTTCGTACCTAGACATATTATAATCAAAATCTTTAATAATGGATAGGATAATAATGCAGGAGATCAACAATTAAATAGAAGATTTGAACAACACTATAAACTAAATAATCCAAACAAACATCTGTAGAACACTCTACCCAACAGCAGAAGGATATACATTTTTTCTGAAGTACACAGGACCATTTTCTAGTAGAGATCATTTACTAGATATGCTAGCCCATAAAAAGACACAATCAATATAATATGATTGAAATCATCCAAAATATGTTCTCTGATTACAATGGAATTAAATTAGAAAGCAATAATAGAAGTAAATTTGGGAAATTCCCCAAAATGTCCAAAATAAAGAATGCATTCCTTTTTGACCAATAGGCCAAAGAATAAATCACAAGGGAAATTAGTAAATACTTTGTGATGAATGAAGGAAAAACGCAACATACCAAAACAAATGGTATACTGTGAAAGCAATTATCAGCAGGACGTTTCTACATGTAAATACCTAAATCAGAAAAAGAAAAATAAAGGAAATATCTCAAATCAGTAATCTAACCTTCCACCTGAGGAACTTAGAAAAAGAGGAGAAGCTAATCACAAAGGACACAAGAGGTATGCAATAAGTAAAAAATATTAGAGTGGAAATAAATGAAACAGATTAAAAAAGCAATGGAGAATATATTTAAAATACAAAAAAATAATTATTTAAAAGAATAAACAAAATTTTTAAAAGCTTCAGCTATACTGTCCCAAAAAAGGAGAGAATATTCAAATTACTTAAATCAAGAATATAAGAGGAAACATCACTACTACTCTTACAGAAATGAAAAAGATTACAGGAGATATTCTGTAAAGTTGTATGCCAAAATATTAGATAACCTAGATAAAATTAACGTTTCTACAGAAGTAAACCACAGACACTGATTTAAGAAGAAATATAATCTTAGAGCCCTGCAACACTGGAGAGATTGAATTAGTATTCAATACTAATACCTCAGAGAAATCATGGGTTCAGTTCTAGACTGCTCCAATAATGTATCACAATAAAGCAAGTCACATAGATTTCTTGGTTTCCTAGTGCATGTAAAAGTTATATTTACACTATATTTTAGTTTACTAAACTGTGCAATAGCATATGGATAGTAAAACTATGTCTATATCTTAATTTTAAAATATTTTATTGCTAAAAAATGCAAATCTTCATTTGAGCCTTTGAGTCCTGATCTTTTTGCAATAGGAACATCAAAGATCCCTGCTCACTAATCACCCTAACAAATATAATAGTAATGAAAAAGTTTAAGATATTATGAGAATTAGAAAGATGTAACACAGAGACACAAAGCAAGTGAATGTTGTTGAAAAATGCTGCCTATAGACTTGCTCAATGCAGGGTTACCAGAAACCTTCAACTTACCAAAAATGCAGTATCGGCAAAGCACAATAAAACAAAGTATGCCTGTATTTCCTACAGTGAAAACACCAGCCTTGATAATTTCATTGGTGATTCCTATAGAACATTTAAAGAAGAATTAATACTAAATCTCAATAATAAAGTTTTTATTAAAATAAAAAAAGAATGGAACAAATCCCAAATCATTTTATAAAGCTGGTATTATACTAATAGCAATACCAGAAAACATTTCACTACAGATTTTAAACATTTTGAAAGGATAATAAAGAAATATTATAAAATATTTTTTGCCATATAAATTTTATATACTTAAGTAAAATGAATAAGTTTTTTAAGGACACAAAGTGTGAGAGATCATTCAAGAGTAAATTAATAAGCCAAATGGACTCGTATCTATTAAATACATTGGGTCTGTAGAAAGCCAAACCAAAACAAAACTTCCCACAAAAAGTCTCTGGCCCAGATGACTTTATTGGTGAATTCTACAAATAATATCAGTTATAAACAACCTCTTCCATAATATGAAGAGTAGAAAATACTTCCTAACTCATTCTATAGGCCAGAGTTACAATGATACCAAAACCAAAGACAATGCAAAAAAGAAAATACAGAATGATATGCTTTGTGAAAATAGATACAAAGCTTCTAACAAAATTTAATAAATTCAATCCAGCAATGTATGAAAATGATGATACACTATGACCAAATAAAGTATATCTCAGTAATGCAAGGTTGATTTAACATTCAAAGATCAGCTTAACATAATCTACCATATTCATAAATAAAAAAGAAAAACTATCATGTTTAATAATATATGCAGAAAAAACATTTGTTAAATTCCAACATTCATTCTTCAAAAATACTATGAGTAGATGGTGCTTCCTCAACCTAATAATGGGCATCTATAAAAAAAAGCCTAGATAACATTAAGATATTTTAATAGACATTTCACCAAAAAGATAATTTGCCAAATGGCAAATAGCACATGAAAATATGCTCAACAATTTTATTCATTAGAAAAATTCAAATTAAAACTGCAATGAGGGCTTCCCTGGTGGTTCAGTGGTTGAGGGTCCGCCTGCCGATGCAGGGGACGCGGGTTCGTGCCCCGGCCCGGGAGGATCCCACATGCCACGGAGCGGCTGGGCCCGTGAGCCATGGCCGCTGGGCCTGCGCGTCCGGAGCCTGTGCTCCGCAGCGGGAGAGGCCACAGCGGTGAGAGGCCCGCGTACCGCAAAAAAAAAAAAAAAACTGCAATGAAATACAAGGGCACATCTATTTGAGTGACTATTGTTGAAAAGACTGATCAAGCCAAGGATTGGCAAGGATATGAAAGAACTGGGACTCTCATATACTACTACTGGGATTGTAAAATGGTTCAAACATGTTGGAAAAGCGTTTACCCATTTTTAAATATCTTGAATGTGTATCTATCATATGATTCAACCAGCTCAGTCTTAGATGTTACCTAATATAAATGAAATTATGTGCCAATACAAACTTGTAAACAAATGTTTATAGCAGCTTTATTTGTAATCAATTGAAACTGGAGATAACAGGAAATGTCCCACTAACAGGTAATATAAACACAAATGTGGTTTATCTGCACAATGGAACACTAATGCACAATAAAAGGAATGAACCGTTGACATACACAATGTGCATGGATTCCCAAATAATTATGTTGAATGAGAGAAGCCAGGTACACATTTTACCATTCCATTTATACTTAGCCATATAGAAAATACAAATTAATTTATATCAGAAAGCAGAGCAGTGGTTGTCTGGAGCTGGAGTGCAGGATTTCAGGGAAAAGTAAAAGGGAGGGATTACTAAGAGACACATGGAATCTTTGGGGGATAAGGGCTGTACTCATCTTAATTGTGGTGATGTTTCAGGAATATATACTTATTTAAAAACTTATCTAAATTTTACGTTTAGGGCTTCCCTGGTGGTGCAGTGGTTAAGAATCTGCCTGCCAATGCAGGGGACACGTGTTCAAGCCCTGGTTCCGGAAGATCCCATATGCCGCGGAGCACCTAAGCCCACGAGTCACAACTTCAGAGCCTGCGTGCCACAACTACTGAAGCCCACGCACCTGGAGCCCATGCTCCACAACAAGAGAAGCCACCACAATTAGAAGTCTGTACACCGCAATGAAGAGTAGCCCCCACTCGCTGCAACTAGAGAAAGCCCGTGCGCAGCAACAAAGACCCAAAGCAGTCAAAGATAAATAAAATAAATAAATTTATATTAAAAAAATACATTTAATATATGTGAAGTTTATTGTCTATCAACTACACCTCAAGGAAAACATTAAAATAACATGTGCTTTGATCTCACTAAAGGCTGTTCTCATGGCAATTATGCCAGACATTTGAGTAGACCAAAATCAACCAAATGCAATGGCATGGTGAAAGTTTTTTCCTGAGAAAACATGAGTTTAAAAGATGAGAAGTTGTTGGAGAGGGGTAAAGTTCTGTGAGGCTGATAGTTACTTAAACGTAAATTAAAGTTTTGAAAGTTTGGGATTTTGAATTTTTTTTCTAATAACAAAGACAGGGGTTCATCATGATAACTACCTGTGGATAATTATTCTATATTTACAAAAGGGAAGCAAGTCTGTGGCTTTTAAGTACTGTCTATGTAAAAAGTAAACTACTTTTTTTAACTTTAGTTTTGTCTTCTGAGATTTTCAGAACCTACCAGTTTGCTGATTTTTTGGTATAAATCATAATATTGGAGCTGTTTGCATGTGTGGCTATGCATACAAAAGGTATGAGCATATTTATATTACTCCTGAATACTGTATCATTATGTTTTGA
>NW_006773125.1:309093-321663 GCF_000442215.2 Lipotes vexillifer | reverse complement strand
TCTTTCCCTGGAAGACCAGAAGATGTTGCATATTCCAAATCAAGAAATAAAGCCATAAGAGAGTGATTCCAGGAGGGTTCTCAGCTGAAGAAAGAACACCTAAAATTGCACCCTTCATTGTAATGGAAGTACATTAAACATAAACTCTGATGAGAGTTAAAACAGCAAGATTGCACTTACACTGTATAATCGCTACACAAAAGGCCAATAATCACTTTGTTCAAAAGAGATAATGAAGCATAATATAAGTAGTAGTTTAAGCAATTATCCAGTAGAACAGTTAATCATCACCCTCAGTTCATAGCCTTTGGTTTCTCACGAATACACGTCAGATTGTAATTAAAGGCATTCACATTGTTCAGGGCAGAGTGAGCATCCTGGGTTGAAATGTTGGAACCAAGCTGAAAAACACAACACAGACAAGTTTAGACACAGCTTTTTGACTCTATCTGCCTGGTATGGGGTCTTGCTTGACAAATTGGCTATATAAGGGTGAAACCACACTGGAGTAAATTATAGAAGAGAATAATTTATGCCTGTAGAAAAGTTATGCTTATAAAATTTACAGATTTTCCAAGCATTAAGTTTCTGTGTGAATTATCAGATATAAATTTGTTCTAGATCAGATTTATAGGAAATGAAAGTTTTTAAATGCTCCAGCTTTTTAAAGTTGATAAAGATTTCAGAAATCTAAAAAAAAAATCTGTATCTGTACATCTTCTTTTTCACTTCTAATAAAAAATACTATAGAGCTACCATCTTGCAGTTACAGTAGCAAAACATGCTTATATATAGCATGTTATATATTATGGGGACAGAAATACAATAATCAAAAAATAGAATTATACTTCTGATGAAACTGACTTTTTAGAACTATATTTTTAATAGGCAATTTGGAGTTATAAATATTGAAAATGAAAATGTTCTGTATAAAATGCAATCTATCATAATATCATAATGGAAAGAACGGTCTAATTTTCATTCTTGAAGATAATACAATTTCATCATTACTTATGGTTTTATTTATGTTACTGTCCTTAACCTCAACTCAGACTTCCCTACCTAACTCTGGACCTATACAACCAGTAGTCTATTAGAGCAATACCTCTAAAACAATAATGTGAATAAAAATCACTGGAGCTCTTTCTAAAAATACAGAATCTGACTCAGTTGTTCTGGAATGTGGTCTGAGATTCCACTTTTGTAAAACACCCCCAGGTTATTCGGTTGCTTTTGGAACATACTTTGGTCCACAGTCCTAGATAATCCCCACTTAAATTTCCGACAGGTATTTTAAACTCAAAAGGTAGATATCTGAATGAAACTTTTAGCCTTAACCCTAACTTTGTTCCTCTTTGGAGTTCTTTGTCAAGTTTATTTGATCCACTATTCATTTGGTGACAAGGCTAAAACTCATGAGTCATGTGAGATTTCTTCCTATTTCTCACCTGTTATATGCAACTTATCACCAAGCTCTGATTCAATCTCACTAACATTTCTTGACCATTTATTATCCTTTCCAGTTCCACTGCAATATCCTAATTCAGGCCACCATAATTTCTCATGTATTAGTACTGCAACCTTCCAATTGACATAACTTCAATTTCATGATCTAATCCATCCTTTACTTGAAGCCAAAATGATCTTAAATGCAATTCTGATTTCATCAGTCCTGTTCTTAGAATTCATCCATGTCTTTAATATGGTCTCTAGGACACCACATTACCACTTTATTTTCATGTTCAACTACTTCTCACCATCTAATTTCCACACTCTGGATGCACCAGAATTCTTTAAGTTTCTGGATCTCTCTTAATTCTTTCTTCAGCCAATTTTACATTTCTTCACCCTCCCCCCACTCTCTTATGCTCCCTCCAACTCAATTTGTCCAAGGTGAATCCTGTAATAAAACTCCTCCTAATTTATGCTTATGAATTTTTCTATTCCATTTTGTGACAATGTCTCTATAAAGAGGTATACTAGACTTTTCTATAACCACATTCTTCAGTTTAATTGAGAATATGCTCCTTTAGGTTCTTCACTCAAAATGTTTATGAAAAGTACATTTTTCTCTCATTATTTTATATAGAGCTTTATTCACATATAAATTACATAACATACAATTCAGACATTTAAAGTTTATAATTCAATGATTTTTCTTATATTCACAGAGTTGTATAACCATCACCACAATCAATTGTAGAACATTTGCTTTACAGCAAAATAAAATCTTATACACAGCATCAGTCACTTCTGATTTCCTCCCAGCTGCCCCATATATATGCATATATATACACATATGTATATATATTTATAAAGTATACTATATATAAAATATGCATGTGTGTGTGTGTGTATATATATATATATATATATATATATATACACACACACACATATATATTCCACAAAGAGGAATACAATATACTTCTTATAAAATATTTTATACATTCAGTGTCCAAGGTTACCATGTGTCAAAAGCATAGATAGAAACTGAACTTACACCCTGACACCCTTGCCAATTAAAGAGAAGCACTAATTAGAATTTCAGCACTCTATTATAGAATAGTTTGGAAATGGAAAGTAATTTTAATCTGAAAAATTAATTTAGATTCTTTGTATATTTTAATGAATATAAAATGAAATATAGTTGAGTCCCTTTTTTCTTAATTATTGTATTAGTCAGGGTTCTCTAGAGAAACAGAACCAATAAGATATATATATATGTGTATATAGATAGAGATGTAGATTTATTATAAGGAATTGGCTCACACGGTTATGGAGGCTGAGAAATCATATATATATATATATATATATATATATATATATATATATATATATATATATATATATATATATATATATATAAAATAAGGGATTGGCATATGTGATTATGGAGGCTGGGAAGTCCAAAATCTTCATTGTGGACCAGTACTGTGGGTCTCTGCAATAGAGACCCAAAAGAGCTGATGGTGCACTTCCAGTCCAAATGTTGGCTGGTGGAGACCCAGGAGATCCTGATAGTCCAGATGAAGTCCCAAGGCAGTCTGCTGGAGAAATTCCTCTTGCTCATGAAGACTGGTCACTTTGTTCTATTTAGACTTTCAACTGATTAGATAAGGACCATTCCTTTTATAGAGGGCAATCTGCTTTATTTAACGCGCACATATTTAAATGCTAATCTCATTCAAAAACATCCTCCAAGTTGACACACAAAATTAACCATCCCTCCATTAATATAGATCCTAAAGGAGAAGAACGAACACTCAACAGTCATGCACAGAAAACAGGACATCATGTTGAATTCTTTCCCTTTGTCCTAAAAATGTAGTCAAGGTCCTAAATTGAGGAAAATAAACATCAAAGAAGGCAATCATCAGATGAGGCAAACCACTTCCCCACAAGGCTTGCAGAGAGCCATGAGTGAAAGAGAAGTCAGCCTATTATAGAGTATTTTATTCCAGGTGAGAATTGTTCACTCCCTGAATCCAAGTGAGTAGAGACCCCGGAGTTAGTCCTAATAGCAGAGTTTGTAAAAAGGAGACAAGACACTCCACTCCCATCTGAGCTGTAATACTATCAAACCCTTCTTGTACCTCCAGAACAACAGAGTATATAAGAAGGAATTTCTCTGGAGATTTTTCTGGGAACCTAAATCATTAGCATGAGTTTATTTTTAGTCCTACTTCCCAAAGATGGAAGATAAAAGGCATATTTAACATTTTTCTCTGAGATTTGAGGAAATTCCTAAATATGTATTGGAGCTTGTCTCTGGTAGCTGAAGATAAGAAATCTACAGAGTAGCCAATCCCAGTAGGGCCTAAAGAGACTGTGTTGCAATATACCTGGGAACATGATGCGAGTTATTCCCCTGTCAGTCTACAAATTTGCAGCCCCACAAGTAAGCAGAAGAGGACCACATGGGTTCTAGTGGTTAAACAGTTTCAAAAGTGTAGGCTAGAAAGAAGGCAGGATTAATGTTGTTCTGCAAATGGCTGCTGAGTCAAGTGAGGGGCATGGAACACCTAGAAAGGGTTGGGGTCATTTACTCCTAGCAGGGTGAAGGCAGTAGATATTGTCTCTTAAGTTTCTTTTGTGCAAGCTGGAAAGTACTGAATACAGTCTATCAAACACACACATGTACTAGGGAAGAACAAATCTGACTCCATAATGGATTTGTTTCTTTTACTTTTACATTTGTATTCTATTACTTTTTCTACAAGTTAAGAATGTTTCCTATAGCCTAAAATATACAAGATAGCCCATTCTCAAGGCTCTGATCTTTAAATGTATAATACTTTTCTATTCATATAGAGATAAAATGTTGCAGAACAGAGAATAACATTTGTCTTGTTGGAGGTTTACAGGATCATGGTGACCTGACCTACAGAATAATGGTTTCTGACATCAAGAAGTTTGCAGCAACCAACCACTCCCCTTCCACTTTTAATATAAAAGAAGCCTGAATTCTAACTTGGATAAGATGGTTCTTTGGGACACTAGTCCACTATCCTCTCAGTCTGCTGGCTTTCTGAATAAAGTCACTATTCCTTGCCCCAACAAATCTTCTCTAGATTTACTGGCCTGTTGTGCAGTGAGCAGTAGGACTTAGTAACACACACACACACACACACACACACACAAGTTACTTGGAACCACCAAATTAGCAGAGACCCACAGCCTCAAGAAAAGGAAAATAGACTGAACCAAGACCAGAACAAGGTCAATAATCCATCCTACCAGTGACACACAGGCTACCATAAGGCTACCCACGCTTGTTTTATTCTTTTTTCTTATCCCTAACCCCTGAAGAGAATGTACCTGGAAAAAAAGTGAGGGGTCAGGGGAGAGGTCTTAGAGCCAGAACACACCAGTCTTCCTCTAATTCAAGCAATAGTAGTTCAGAGGAAGGCAATTTTGAATTGAGTTTAACTGATGAAACTTTCAAACAAACTAGAGTTAATTTCAACTAATGAAATGAGATTGTGTTAGTCACTTAACAATTGTGAAAACTTTGCAATCACACCCAGATCCAGAGGAAAAATGGGATCCAGTATAGTTGAAAGTAGAGATTGTAGAAAAGTGTCAAAGAAAAGTGATACTGTCTACCATGTTATAATACTCGCAGTTTAGTTGACAAGACAGGTGACAAAAAAATTATGTATAATTTAGAAGATACTTCTGAAAATTATCAGGCAGAATAAAAAGGAATGTGAATAGGATATACAACAAGATTTTCCATGCTTATAATACACAAAGCCCAATGAAAAACTCCAGAAACCTACCAAATTCAAATCACAGAATCATCTTAGGGTTTCCTTTTGCTTAAAGAGCTGCACCAGCTGCCCCACCTGCCCCACCTGCCCTGTAGGGTGAGAGCAGTGGTTTTCAGTAGCCAGATGTGTGGGTTGGGGGAAAGTTGTGTTCTTTAGGGGATATCTAGTAACGTCTGGAGACATTAATGGTTCTCACAATTGGCCAGATATTGGGGGAGAAGTGCTACTCACATAAAATAGGTAGAAGCTCCAGATGCACCTAAATATCCTCCAAGGCACAGGACAGCCCCTCACAAAAAACAATGATCTGAGGGCTTCCCTGGTGGCTCAGTGGTTGAGAGTCCACCTACCGAAATAGGGGACACGGGTTCGTGCCCCGGTCCGGGAGAATCCCACATGCCACGGCCACTGAGCCTGCGCGTCCGGAGCCTGTGCTCCGCAACGGGAGAGGCCAGAACAGTGAGAGGCCCGCGTACCGCAAAAAAAAAAAAAAAAAAAAAAAAAACAAAAAAAAACCAATGATCTGACTCAATGTCAATAGTGCCAAGGTGCAAAAATTCTGGTTTAAAACAACAATTTACAAACTTACCCAGGTGCATAACAGTGATACACCAGCAATACGGGTCCAGGAGCAATATGAGTTAGGTATGCTTGGGGAGTAATTTCGTTGCAATCTCAAAATAGACATTCTAATTAGAATAAAATTGTTGATATGTTATATCTGAACTCTAATAACCAAAATAAATCATTGTATCTCTTTCCTGAAGATGTTGACAAGATCTTTGATAAATTAATTTAATTCAGTTAGGTTTATAATAGCACTAGAGAATGACTAACAACACAAAAATTGGTCTGATCATTCTGACCTAAGTTTTTACTTAATTATTTATGAGTCTATTATTTTTTAAGATTTTACTTATTAGAAATATTCATAAAAATATTTTTGAAGACTGTTTATGTACTAGGCACTAAGCAAGGTTTCAGGTAAACAAAAACAAACAAAATATGGCCCCTAATTTCAAATGATTTATAGACCAATGGAATTGAAAAATAAGGATTATTTGAAAACAATAGACTACAAAAAACAAGATTAATTTAGCTTTCGCTTTTAATGACTTGTTTTGTTGAAAAAGAATACATGCCTTCGGTGAAACCAGATTGTAGCTATAAGTACTAGACAAAAAATATATTTTATTTTGAATGAGAACATTAAAAAATTTTGTAGGAGAGTAGAAACACATTTAAAAGTCCATATTTTTACATTAATAATTCTATAACTTCCATAAAAATATAATTAATATATTAGTTAACAAATAGGAATAAATTCAACTTTAAATATCTTGACTGCACTTATTGTCACATTTTAATATGAAATATATTACTGTGTAATGAAAACCAGTGATAAAATGATATTAAACTTTATTTTTCTCTGGACGTTATTTTCTTATAATATGCTTTGTAATTTGGAGGGGTTGTCTTCAGAGATCTACATTAAAAATAAATCTAGATAGTTTTGGAAACTGGGTATTAAAAAGCAAACAAATAAACAGATATTCTAGGTAAATATTGACTCAAATAACCGAATTAGGCTTGGCATTGAAGCAATGAGAATAATATTCCTATTCTTAAATGTTAATGCCATTAGTAGTTAACTTGTTGTTTTCTGGTCTATTTATATATCACAAATTCTTCATAAAGTGGATTTTTTCTTCATTTATTAGCAAGACTGTAACACTTCATTTAAATGTTACAAGAAAATGATATCAGAAATACTGTAATAGATTTTTGATTATATATACTGGGTTTAAAAAGTACATCATCTTACATATCTGAATTTATTCTGAGATTCAAAAATATCTCCTGTGTTTAAACACTGTGCAATGCATAGCTGTGGACCTATAAACTACATAGTCTGTTACCTAAGTGATGATTCATTTTTTCAGAAGGAAAATTAGTTAGAAAGTTAATACTTCAGAATATTTCATTTACCAAATTCGTGGCTTCCATTTATTCACTTTCAATGTATATATTAATAATTTCAAGTCATTATGAAGAACTTTACTCTTCAATTTTTATAGTGTGTTTTAGATTTCTATCATAATCCATGAGAAATTCCTTAATAATACAACCGTAGACAGAATTCAGGAAGCTAGGGATGGCCTGCTTGGAAATGTTGTGTCTGCTCTAATGGCAAATGAGGGTTAATAGGAAAGTCTGAAATGAATGTATGAAAACCTTTCTTAAGTGTCAAATCTTTATGAATTATGTACATAATATTGTTTATTTTTTTCAATTAGTCTAAAATGTTTTCTTCATATGTCTGATGTTTTTGTATAGATTCATAGTCTGTATTTGTTTATAAATATATAAATGCTTTGTAATGCTTCCTTTACAGGTATTTTAGCTCTCCATATACGTGTGTATGTGTTTGTCCAGTTAGACTACATCTCTGTGTATATCTATATTATATACACATTCATATTTATATATTTAGATACTCTGGGGACTGTATCTCCAAATGGGTAGCATAAGACATTCAGAAAATACAGATGTGTTATGCATTTTGACATGAGACACTTTTCCTTTTATGTATAAGAATATTACATTACAGATGACAACCTTTCTGAGAATTCAGTGTTTCTAAAATGTGGTGAAAATAAAAAGGGGCATAGGCAGCTATATACAATCTAAAAGTGAAAATAATCAGGAAAAAGCAGTCAAGGCTGTTCAGGTTTACAGTGGTCTTTTAGTAGCTACGTACCAGCAATTAATTTCATCCACAGTCTAAGAAGCATTTTATAATTAATTTCTCAGCATTTGCCACATACAAGCCATTACTTTAAAGTGCTATGTCATTAACAAAATCCCATTTTTTTTCATAAAGAATAGGCATACTGATCTACATTTTTCCATGCTGCCAAGGCAGAATGGACTCGAGGGATATTATCTTATTCAGAAAGAACCTTTCAAGGTTGAATAAAAGAAATGGTGCAGGGTCGCTGGGAGAGGGAAGTGATCATCATTTTCACCTTCAACTCTTCTTTGATGTGGCAGAGTCAATTTTTAATCAGCAGCCATCAGACTGGGCTTCATTTCGCCTTACAAAGTCCTATTACTCTGCCACTTTCTGGAAGGAGGTGATAAGGACAATGCTCTTCTTTTTCTCTTCATAGAGCCCTGCATATGATGAGTCCCTTTGGAGAGGCTTGATAAAAAAATAAAATAAAATAAAAAAGAGTGAGTATGTAGGGATAAAGGTCACCTCTCTGTCAGAATTAACTCTTCAAGACAACAAACTTTGATTTTCCTGTGTTTGTTTTTAAGAACTCTTCTATTGTCTTTGGAGGCAATAGCAGTAATAAGCTGAAGTGGGAGAAAGAGGCTAAATGCACACAGGTTTTCATGAGAATATTTAGGCTTATTAGTCTTCCCCAGCTAAACACCACAGTGGATACGATGCTAATGAACATTACAGGTATTAGTGACATGTAGGAAAAGCATACAATTAAAATCTACTTCTTTGAGCAGTACAACTCAAAGAAATCATTTATCATCAGAGTGCACATAAGTGCCGCACAGGCACAGTAAGAGAAAATTGTTTCTTTGCATTCAGCTAAATTGAAAAATGGAAAGAAAAAAAAAAAAACAACACTATTTTTCCCCTCTGGAAGTGTTTTCAATGTTAAGTAAACCTAAATTATTTTTTAAACTATGCAGTCATGCAGAAAAACCTCTGTAATCTCTTAGTATCATTTATTGTAGTTAGCAGTCTTAATTGCCTCACTGAAATGGATCAGAGTTCTGGGAATTACTCAATAAAATGATGTTACTACTCTCCAGCCTTCCCATCCTTTGATATAATCTCATTAAAAATATCAGGCCTCTAGGTGAGGGAATACATATGGATAGTAAATGCATGTTAAGCAGGCACACCCAAACTGATGACCTAGTTATTACAGAACAGAGCAGCAGAAGATGAATTTTAATTTTGAAGTGCAGCAATTTCTTTCTTGGTTAATACCATAATTATTAACATATTTTTGGAATGAATCTGCTTGTTACCCTTGAAAAAGATAATAACAATGAACCAACCAAAATACTGAAATGACATTTTTTGGAATAAAATAAACTCTTATTTTCCAGAAGACCACACAAGTGAAAAAACACACGTAGTTTCATTAACTATAATTACTGAAAGGAGATGGGAAAAGATGTATGCCAAATCCCTTTTTGTGTGTGTGTTCTCAAAATGTAGCTGGGTTGAAAAAATGTAAACCCTAGAGGAAATACACTCCTCACCCAGCCAAATAAAGGGGGAAGAAGTGGAGGGGAGAGTCATGCTGAGTCCACCATATGAAATAATTAGATTTTTATAGAATTGGATTTCCTGTTATAAATTGGAAAGTGCAGTTCCACAAAGGCTAAGAGTGTAGAGAACATAAAACCTATCCCGGGCTATGCAGTCCAATGTGTTGCAATAACAAACCAGCCTCTCTATGGTAGTGAATAATGAGGCAGAGAGAAATAGCATTGTAGGGAAAAAGATTTTTGTTGTTGTTGTTTAGCTTTTAAAATAAAATTTCAATATTTGATTTCTAATAATTCATAATTTCAAAGGTCCCTAAATCACAGGCATCCTCACAGTGGTTTGGGATAAAATGGATTCTTTATATAATAAATACTGCTGAGTACACAGTGTTAAAATGGTAGGGTGATGTTATGATTTGCAACAAGTTGTGGAGTGAAAGCTTATCTCCTTTTTGATTATATAAGGAACTCTATTCTGATTATTCATTTTATTTTTGTTCCTGCTTCCATATCCTCACTCCAGCTTTTATTTTGCTCTACTGAAATTTGCTTACGGAAAAAGTGTTGGAAGTAATATATGGCAAGGTTTTTTACTTTAACACATTGGCCAAGAGTTGACTGGCTAGTAGAAAAAAGTTCAAGAAATTCACACTACAATATGCAGGTTACTGTGTTCCAAAATTATGCTGACTGGTAAAATGAGAAAATCACTACTATTTGCTTACAACTTAGAAAAATAAGAGAATTGCTTTTTGTATATCACAGCATTTCCAAGAGATGAAGAGCAATTATTACAGCTGTGCCAGTCATTTCCATTCTTAGCAGAGACCAAATTCTTTAAAAAGGTAGAGTTTACCAAGGTGAAAATAAACAAATAAAAGACATTCATAGTCAAAGGTATGAAGGTAAGCCTAGCAAGGAGAGGGAGTGGGAAGGAAAGTTTCCATTAGGACACATTTCTTTCAAGCCTTCATTTTAATGCACATACCTGCAAAAGGGGGAAGGGGATCAAGTAGAAATTACCTTCTCTCAGGACACCTATGTATCCCCACCTTCGACCCTTTATTCTTATTGTTTCCAACTTCCAGGCATCTTTTTTAAGGCTCTGCACTTGTCAACAGTGTTCACTGTCCAAGCCCCACGTTAAATTCTCCAAAGTTGTGGGTGGTCTTTCCCACTCTTACCCCACATAAACTCCTATTGTCTTTGCTCCCTAAATCTAAATACTCACCTTTCTCCTGATAAGCCCACTCTGGTGCTCCTCAATGGCTCCATCTTCTGTCTCTGGCACAATTATGAATGCAGAGCTGAAGAACACAGAAACCCTGAGGGGAACTTGGCACCCCATAAACATCTACAATAAATTTCCTCTTCACCTTCAATTTGTATTTCTTTGATTTATGAACAATTCAAAGGATAGAGACTAGAAAATTTTAAAGCCGTTTCTCTTGTTCATTGTACCTGTTCTGAAATGAAGGTATGTGTTGCCAAAATTATAAATGTCAAATTAATTTGGAAAACAAGAAAAGGGAAAACAGAGATTTACTAATTATTACATAATAATTTATTCTAAATATTTTATAGACTACTGATATTTACTCAGCAAAAGGCTGAATAAGGTCAATACAGACCAGTGGCTGAGGTATATTTAAAACAAATGGACCCTAAGAAGAAAGATTAAAACAAAATGACAGGATCAGAGTAACTTTAAAAAAGGAACTATTTCCCCTCTTTGTGTGCCTGTGAGATGTATATATCTAGTAAATATAATAAAGTTTTACTTTCACCCCTTCTAGAAATCCCCTCCCTCTTTTTTTCCAACTAGGAGTAATTTGGTAAATATTTACATTTTCATGTCACCTTATTTTAACACACACATAGGCAGAACCACTCAATTCAGACAAATTATCATTCTATATACTAAATGTATGTATTTATGTATGTAGGTGTACACACTAAAACCAAGACCTGGGGTGGTGGAAAGAGGACAGGCATTTTCAGCAGGATCATTTGGTTCAGGCCACAGGACCAAGTGTGTCTCAAACTTCGTGGGTTTCAGTAGCAAGCTGTGAAGGGGAACAGAAAAAGGCATCATCATGATAGAAGTTGAAACTATTTAAAATCTATGAGCCCTGATACTGGGCAAATCTGAAGATAGGATTGACTCAAGGTCTAAGACAGTTCAGGAGGGAGGGCCTGACAGAGGTTCCTGGGCTACCTGCCTTCCTCTTCTCTCTGGCTTGAATTATCACACACCTGAGGCATTTCATGGTTTCAAAGCCAGCATCTGTTTACATACAATGTTCTTCCTTCCTAAGATGCTCTCATGACACTTTCTCTTCTTGGCAGGCATATTCATTCTTCAAGGGTTAAATAATATGCCACATCCCCCATCCCCTCTGTTTCTTTGCTGATCCCCAAGATTTCTCCTCTCAGCTCTGATTTTGCATTTATCTCTCTGTCTTGAAAGAGTCAGTCTCCCCTGTTAGACTGGAAACTGAATTTTGGTTGTCTCTGAATTTCTATTCAGTCCTAAATAAAGTAGGATCTTCATAACACCTGAATAATTTATTTTTATTCCCTTGTGGAATAAAAATATCTGTACAGTCTAAGCTTGGTGAGAAGGAGGAGAAAAAGGAGGAGCAGTAGGGCAAGAAGCAGAGGTATTTGTGACCAGGGAGAGATTGCTAAGGTGGTGGAGAACAGTGTTATGGCATTTTGAGGATCAGCTCAGCCTGACAACTTAACTGTTTGAGCTCAAGTATTAAATGGCCATTGACATCTCCTTGAATTATATATATTTTGAGAGAATTCTGTGATAGGTACCAATCAAGTCTTTTTGCTCCCTTATTTATGGGAGAAATAAGTGAAGGGGGTTAAAAGGTAAGCAGATTTGGGGGCTTCTTCCCTGGTGGCGCAGTGGTTGAGTCCGCCTGCCGCTGCAGGGGACACGGGTTCGTGCCCCGGTCCGGGAAGATCCCACATG